>NW_027189232.1:0-132128 GCF_040958095.1 Procambarus clarkii | reverse complement strand
ACTCTTCTGTCTATCCATCCATCTACTCATATGTCTTTCCATCCATCAGATAGACGGATGCATCTATGCATCCGTCTATCCGTCAATGTATATATTTAGCAATCAATGTAAACATCCATCTATCTACTTATATAAATTTTCCTTTAATCCCTGTTTCACTTGCACCACTCCCCCTGTTCCCCCATCCCCATCCCTGTTTCACCTGCACCACTCCCCCTGTTCCCCCATCCCCATCCCTATTTCACCTGCACCACTTACCCTGTTCCCCCATCCCCATCCCTGTTTCACCTGCATCACTCCCCCTGTTCCCCCATCTCCATCCCTGTTTCACCTGCACCACTCCCTCTGTTTCTCCCTCTTCATCCCTGTTTCACCTGCACCACTCCCTCTGTTTCTCCCTCTTCATCCCTGTTTCACCTGCACCACTCTCCCCCCATGTCTCTCCCTCTTCATCCCTGTTTCATATGTACCACTCCCCCTGTTCCCCCATCCCCATCCCTGTTTCACCTGTACAGCACCCCCTGTTCCCCCCTCTTCCTGCCTATTTCACCTGCACCACTCCCCCTGTTCCCTCTCTTCATTCCACCTCTAAATCCCGTATCCTTCCCCCCCCCACCACCTTTGCACCTCTTCCTTTAACTTAAATCAGGACCAATAAACTACTTTATGTGTTTAATTTAGGTTTTTTCTATGTACGAAAAAGTCTTCAGCCATCTCAAGCATTATTTTACAATTAACTTTAATTAAATTGGTAGGGCGAGGGGAGTGATAAGAATAATTAATAATTATTTCTAAATCCTTTAGCTAAAGTCAACACTGACCAACCTATGATCGTTCCCTACCCCAGACCATTCCCTCTACAAATACATTAATTTAGTAATAATAAGCCTTAATAATATATTAATAAATAAATTTTAAAATAAATCTGTGTATGGCTGCAGCCTCCAGCATGTGGCCTCATTACATAGACATTCTCTTTATATATATATATATATATATATATATATATATATATATATATATATATATATATATATATATATATATATATATATATATACATAAATAAATATTCACTAATACATTCATTTCAAATTGACTCAAGCGGATTAAGGCGTCCTGTACATGCCAGTTGCATTGCTCCTTTCAGTATGGGTTCGAGTCACTTCTGGCATGTGAGTTTTCAGTTGCATATAGTCCTGGGGACCATTAAGGCTTGTTCGCATGTATATATATATATATATATACATATATATATATATATATATATATATATATATATATATAAATATATATATATATATATATATATATATATATATATATATATATATATGTATATATATTTAAAAATCTGTCATATTTGTAAATTAAATAATAAATATTTAATTATTAAATTTAATTTAATTTGTTTTATTAATATAATTATTTAATAATTTAATAAAATAATAATTTATTAAAAAAATTAATTTGATTACTTATTTAATAAAATTAAATAATAAATAATAAATTAAATATTGATATATACTTGTGTGTCCAGGAGGCCATCTGTGTCCCCTCAGATGGTCTCCCTTATCACAGTTTGTGTCTATTGATGTGTGTCTGTGTGTGAGTGTGTATATCCCTGTGAGTGTCCGGGCGAGTGTGTGTGAGTGTGAGTGTCCGGGTGCGTGTGTGTCCGGTTATACCTGTGGGTCCAGGAGGCCATCTGTGTCCCCTCAGATGGTCTCCTTTATCACAGTCTATGGGAGTGTGTGAGTGTGAGTGCCACTGTGAGTGTTCGGGTGAGGGTGTGTGTGTGAGTGTCCGGGTTTATGTGAGGTTTGGTTCCAGGGAAACATCCTTCCCCCCACCCTTCCCATATCTCCTCCCTTATTCCCACCGTGGGTTCGAATCCCAGGTGATTAGACCTGCTCTAGGTCCATGGATCCAAGGTATCCATCCGTGGGCCCAACGGATTTCACCCCTTCCCCACTTTCCAAGGGCCAGGCCAATTCCAGCTATCCAGGGAACCTGTCGAAACAGAGGCAGCTACAGGAGGAACACACAAATATTTGTGCCCTGCAGTTACACACCCGTTCCGACAGACTCGATCGCAATCTATCCAGATGAGAACACGTTCTCTTCCGACTAGACCACGCTGGAGTCGCTGTATGTCCTCAAATTTGGTTCCTTTATTTATAGTTAGTATTTTTGGTGAATTAATTGATTTGTTTTAATTTTTTATTGACTTAGGAAAAACGATTTGAGGAGTTGGTGGGGGGGGGGAGGGGGAGGGGGGGTTGTGTGTGTAATGGATTGTCGAGATCGTGGTTGGTTAGTATTTATCTAGTTGTGTTCACCTAGTTGTGCTTGCGAGGGTTGAGCTCTACTCTTTCGGCCCGCCTCTCAACTGTCAATCAATCAATTATTACTAACTAATAAAAAACATTCCACACAAACACACCCAGGAAGCAGCCCGTAACAGCTGTCTAACGCCCAGGTACATATTTACTGCAAGGTAACAGGGGCATCAGAATGATAGAAACTCTGCTGATTTCCGTTTGTTCCATCACCGTGGGATCGAATGAGCTACGATTACGAGTCGAGAGCGACGTCCACTCAGCTATAAAGCCCCTAGTTTGTGTATTGGTGCAAAAGATAATTTGGGAGAGGTTAAGGGAAAGGAATGATGTTTGGTGGCTTTGAAAGCTTTGGATGGGAGGGGGGTTGGCAGTTATGAATTAAAATTGTTAATTATTTAAGATAGGATATATATGCAAAAGACGTTGCGAGATATAGTAAGAAAAGTGTTTCTGACTGAGGTTAGGTACTGTGTGATTGACTTGTATATTAGGAAAAAGAACACTTATTAGAAACTTAGATGATCTTTTGAAATTTTCCTTAGCAAATAGTTGTAAATTATTGTGTAAAAGGGCTATGGTTACCTTACCCTAAACAAACACACGTGAGCACAATTAGTCCACGGGATTCAGAGAGAGTGAGAGTGAACAGCGAAATAGTAACAAAAAATGTGACAATGAGGGGAAACTATGACATTCAAACGTTAACCATATAAATTACAGTAACACTAACCGAGCGTCCACATACATATTCCAATCAATTTACATAAATAAACATTCACTAATATATTCCTTTAAAATGGACACACGCAGATAGTTGCAGTACACATGTCAGTTCAATTACTGGTACACATAAACACTCATAGCTGGACGTGTCTGTCCATCTTGACAATAGTAGACATGTAACAAAAAATGTGACAATAATGGGAAACCATGTCATTCAAACGTATAAATGTTAACCATATAAATTACAGTAACACTAATCGCGCGCACACGTACATATGTCAATCAATTTACATAAATACACATTCACTAATGTCTACCTTTAAAATGGACACATACAGATAATTACCGTACACATGTCAGTTCAATTACAGGTACACATACACACACATAGCTTCACGTGTCTGTCGGTCTTGACAGACACGTGAAGTCGGTTGTCGGTCATGTGTACACATGGATACGCACACAAAACAGTCCATTATCAATTAATGTGTGTGTGTGTGTGTGTGTGTATTTATTTTCTCCTTGTATTTACTATATGTATCTGCAGAATCGAGTTATTAGCTCTAGGACCCCGCCTATCAAATATATGTATTTTTCCTTTTTTTTATATCTACTACATCTATTTCTCTCTAACACACACACACACACACACACACACAAACTGGAGGCCTACCGTCTAAACGGAGAGAGTTCGTTGGTTATAATCCAATGGTCCCATATCGAATCTCAGTTGATGCAATAGCAAATCGACAGATATTCTTTAACCTAATTCGCCTGTTCACCAACTCCCCTCCGACCGGGGAGCCAGTCGGCCGAGCGGACAGCACACTGGACACTGGACTTGTGATCGAGTGGTCCCGGGTTCGATTCCGGGCGCTGCCGAGAAACAATGGGCAGAGTTTCTTTCACCCTGTGCCTCTGTTACCTTGCAGTAAAACAGGTACCTGGGTGTTAGTCAGCTGTCACGGGCTGCTTCCTGGGGGTGGAGGCCTGGTCGAGGACCGGACCGCGGGGACACTAAAGCCCCGAAATCGTCTCAAGAAGAACCTCAAGAGATAAGCACAAAGGAATCCATCAATGGATCCATCTATCTATCTACTTATATCTGTCAATCCATCAATCTATCTTCCCATAAACCAACCATTTATCATTATATACATTTATATTCCATTTATCTGTCCATCAACTCTTCTGTCTATCCATCCATCTACTCATATGTCTTTCCATCCATCAGATAGACGGATGCATCTATGCATCCGTCTATCCGTCAATGTATATATTTAGCAATCAATGTAAACATCCATCTATCTACTTATATAAATTTTCCTTTAATCCCTGTTTCACTTGCACCACTCCCCCTGTTCCCCCATCCCCATCACTGTTTCACCTGCACCACTCCCCCTGTTCCCCCATCCCCATCCCTATTTCACCTGCACCACTTACCCTGTTCCCCCATCCCCATCCCTGTTTCACCTGCATCACTCCCCCTGTTCCCCCATCTCCATCCCTGTTTCACCTGCACCACTCCCTCTGTTTCTCCCTCTTCATCCCTGTTTCACCTGCACCACTCCCTCTGTTTCTCCCTCTTCATCCCTGTTTCACCTGCACCACTCTCCCCCCATGTCTCTCCCTCTTCATCCCTGTTTCATATGTACCACTCCCCCTGTTCCCCCATCCCCATCCCTGTTTTCACCTGTACAGCACCCCCTGTTCCCCCCTCTTCCTGCCTATTTCACCTGCACCACTCCCCCTGTTCCCTCTCTTCATTCCACCTCTAAATCCCGTATCCTTCCCCCCCCCCCCCACCACCTTTGCACCTCTTCCTTTAACTTAAATCAGGACCAATAAACTACTTTATGTGTTTAATTTAGGTTTTTTCTATGTACGAAAAAGTCTTCAGCCATCTCAAGCATTATTTTACAATTAACTTTAATTAAATTGGTAGGGGGAGGGGAGTGATAAGAATAATTAATAATTATTTCTAAATCCTTTAGCTAAAGTCAACACTGACCAACCTATGATCGTTCCCTACCCCAGACCATTCCCTCTACAAATACATTAATTTAGTAATAATAAGCCTTAATAATATATTAATAAATAAATTTTAAAATAAATCTGTGTATGGCTGCAGCCTCCAGCATGTGGCCTCATTACATAGACATTCTCTTTATATATATATATATATATATATATATATATATATATATATATATATATATATATATATATATATATATATATCAATATACATAAATAAATATTCACTAATACATTCCTTTCAAATTGACACAAGCGGATTAAGGCGTCCTGTACATGCCAGTTGCATTGCTCCTTTCAGTATGGGTTCGAGTCACATCTGGCATGTGAGTTTTCAGTTGCATATAGTCCTGGGGACCATTAAGGCTTGTTCGCATGTATATATATATATATATACATATATATATATATATATATATATATATATATATATATATATATATATATATATATATGTATATATATTTAAAAAATCTGTCATATTTGTAAATTAAATAATAAATATTTAATTATTAAATTTAATTTAATTTGTTTTATTAATATAATTATTTACTAATTTAATAAAATAATAATTTATTAAAAAAAATTAATTTGATTATTTATTTAATAAAATTAAATAATAAATAATAAATTAAATATTGATATATACTTGTGTGTCCAGGAGGCCATCTGTGTCCCCTCAGATGGTCTCCCTTATCACAGTTTGTGTCTATTGATGTGTGTCTGTGTGTGAGTGTGTATATCCCTGTGAGTGTCCGGGCGAGTGTGTGTGAGTGTGAGTGTCCGGGTGCGTGTGTGTCCGGTTATACCTGTGGGTCCAGGAGGCCATCTGTGTCCCCTCAGATGGTCTCCTTTATCACAGTCTATGGGAGTGTGTGAGTGTGAGTGCCACTGTGAGTGTTCGGGTGAGGGTGTGTGTGTGAGTGTCCGGGTTTATGTGAGGTTTGGTTCCAGGGAAACATCCTTCCCCCCACCCTTCCCATATCTCCTCCCTTATTCCCACCGTGGGTTCGAATCCCAGGTGATTAGACCTGCTCTAGGTCCATGGATCCAAGGTATCCATCCGTGGGCCCAACGGATTTCACCCCTTCCCCACTTTCCAAGGGCCAGGCCAATTCCAGCTATCCAGGGAACCTGTCGAAACAGAGGCAGCTACAGGAGGGAACACACAAATATTTGTGCCCTGCAGTTACACACCCGTTCCGACAGACTCGATCGCAATCTATCCAGATGAGAACACGTTCTCTTCCGACTAGACCACGCTGGAGTCGCTGTATGTCTCAAATTTGGTTCCTTTATTTATAGTTAGTATTTTTGGTGAATTAATTGATTTGTTTTAATTTTTTATTGACTTAGGAAAAACGATTTGAGGAGTTGGTGGGGGGGGGAGGGGGAGGGGGGGTTGTGTGTGTAATGGATTGTCGAGATCGTGGTTGGTTAGTATTTATCTAGTTGTGTTCACCTAGTTGTGCTTGCGAGGGTTGAGCTCTACTCTTTCGGCCCGCCTCTCAACTGTCAATCAATCAATTATTACTAACTAATAAAAAACATTCCACACAAACACACCCAGGAAGCAGCCCGTAACAGCTGTCTAACGCCCAGGTACATATTTACTGCAAGGTAACAGGGGCATCAGAATGATAGAAACTCTGCTGATTTCCGTTTGTTCCATCACCGTGGGATCGAATGAGCTACGATTACGAGTCGAGAGCGACGTCCACTCAGCTATAAAGCCCCCTAGTTTGTGTATTGGTGCAAAAGATAATTTGGGAGAGGTTAAGGGAAAGGAATGATGTTTGGTGGCTTTGAAAGCTTTGGATGGGAGGGGGGTTGGCAGTTATGAATTAAAATTGTTAATTATTTAAGATAGGATATATATGCAAAAGACGTTGCGAGATATAGTAAGAAAAGTGTTTCTGACTGAGGTTAGGTACTGTGTGATTGACTTGTATATTAGGAAAAAGAACACTTATTAGAAACTTAGATGATCTTTTGAAATTTTCCTTAGCAAATAGTTGTAAATTATTGTGTAAAAGGGCTATGGTTACCTTACCCTAAACAAACACACGTGAGCACAATTAGTCCACGGGATTCAGAGAGAGTGAGAGTGAACAGCGAAATAGTAACAAAAAATGTGACAATGAGGGGAAACTATGACATTCAAACGTTAACCATATAAATTACAGTAACACTAACCGAGCGTCCACATACATATTCCAATCAATTTACATAAATAAACATTCACTAATATATTCCTTTAAAATGGACACACGCAGATAGTTGCAGTACACATGTCAGTTCAATTACTGGTACACATAAACACTCATAGCTGGACGTGTCTGTCCATCTTGACAATAGTAGACATGTAACAAAAAATGTGACAATAATGGGAAACCATGTCATTCAAACGTATAAATGTTAACCATATAAATTACAGTAACACTAATCGCGCGCACACGTACATATGTCAATCAATTTACATAAATACACATTCACTAATGTGTACCTTTAAAATGGACACATACAGATAATTACCGTACACATGTCAGTTCAATTACAGGTACACATACACACACATAGCTTCACGTGTCTGTCGGTCTTGACAGACACGTGAAGTCGGTTGTCGGTCATGTGTACACATGGATACGCACACAAAACAGTCCATTATCAATTAATGTGTGTGTGTGTGTGTGTATTTATTTTCTCCTTGTATTTACTATATGTATCTGCAGAATCGAGTTATTAGCTCTAGGACCCCGCCTATCAAATATATGTATTTTTCCTTTTTTTTATATCTACTACATATATTTCTCTCTAACACACACACACACACACACACACAAACTGGAGGCCTACCGTCTAAACGGAGAGAGTTCGTTGGTTATAATCCAATGGTCCCATATCGAATCTCAGTTGATGCAATAGCAAATCGACAGATATTCTTTAACCTAATTCGCCTGTTCACCAACTCCCCTCCGACCGGGGAGCCAGTCGGCCGAGCGGACAGCACACTGGACACTGGACTTGTGATCGAGTGGTCCCGGGTTCGATTCCGGGCGCTGCCGAGAAACAATGGGCAGAGTTTCTTTCACCCTGTGCCTCTGTTACCTTGCAGTAAAACAGGTACCTGGGTGTTAGTCAGCTGTCACGGGCTGCTTCCTGGGGGTGGAGGCCTGGTCGAGGACCGGACCGCGGGGACACTAAAGCCCCGAAATCGTCTCAAGAAGAACCTCAAGAGATAAGCACAAAGGAATCCATCAATGGATCCATCTATCTATCTACTTATATCTGTCAATCCATCAATCTATCTTCCCATAAACCAACCATTTATCATTATATACATTTATATTCCATTTATCTGTCCATCAACTCTTCTGTCTATCCATCCATCTACTCATATGTCTTTCCATCCATCAGATAGACGGATGCATCTATGCATCCGTCTATCCGTCAATGTATATATTTAGCAATCAATGTAAACATCCATCTATCTACTTATATAAATTTTCCTTTAATCCCTGTTTCACTTGCACCACTCCCCCTGTTCCCCCATCCCCATCACTGTTTCACCTGCACCACTCCCCCTGTTCCCCATCCCCATCCCTATTTCACCTGCACCACTTACCCTGTTCCCCCATCCCCATCCCTGTTTCACCTGCATCACTCCCCCTGTTCCCCCATCTCCATCCCTGTTTCACCTGCACCACTCCCTCTGTTTCTCCCTCTTCATCCCTGTTTCACCTGCACCACTCCCTCTGTTTCTCCCTCTTCATCCCTGTTTCACCTGCACCACTCTCCCCCCATGTCTCTCCCTCTTCATCCCTGTTTCATATGTACCACTCCCCCTGTTCCCCCATCCCCATCCCTGTTTCACCTGTACAGCACCCCCTGTTCCCCCCTCTTCCTGCCTATTTCACCTGCACCACTCCCCCTGTTCCCTCTCTTCATTCCACCTCTAAATCCCGTATCCTTCCCCCCCCCCCCCCACCACCTTTGCACCTCTTCCTTTAACTTAAATCAGGACCAATAAACTACTTTATGTGTTTAATTTAGGTTTTTTCTATGTACGAAAAAGTCTTCAGCCATCTCAAGCATTATTTTACAATTAACTTTAATTAAATTGGTAGGGGGAGGGGAGTGATAAGAATAATTAATAATTATTTCTAAATCCTTTAGCTAAAGTCAACACTGACCAACCTATGATCGTTCCCTACCCCAGACCATTCCCTCTACAAATACATTAATTTAGTAATAATAAGCCTTAATAATATATTAATAAATAAATTTTAAAATAAATCTGTGTATGGCTGCAGCCTCCAGCATGTGGCCTCATTACATAGACATTCTCTTTATATATATATATATATATATATATATATATATATATATATATATATATATATATATATATATATATATATATATATATATCAATATACATAAATAAATATTCACTAATACATTCCTTTCAAATTGACACAAGCGGATTAAGGCGTCCTGTACATGCCAGTTGCATTGCTCCTTTCAGTATGGGTTCGAGTCACATCTGGCATGTGAGTTTTCAGTTGCATATAGTCCTGGGGACCATTAAGGCTTGTTCGCATGTATATATATATATATATACATATATATATATATATATATATATATATATATATATATATATATATATATATATATATATATATATATATATATGTATATATATTTAAAAAATCTGTCATATTTGTAAATTAAATAATAAATATTTAATTATTAAATTTAATTTAATTTGTTTTATTAATATAATTATTTAATAATTTAATAAAATAATAATTTATTAAAAAAATTAATTTGATTATTTATTTAATAAAATTAAATAATAAATAATAAATTAAATATTGATATATACTTGTGTGTCCAGGAGGCCATCTGTGTCCCCTCAGATGGTCTCCCTTATCACAGTTTGTGTCTATTGATGTGTGTCTGTGTGTGAGTGTGTATATCCCTGTGAGTGTCCGGGCGAGTGTGTGTGAGTGTGAGTGTCCGGGTGCGTGTGTGTCCGGTTATACCTGTGGGTCCAGGAGGCCATCTGTGTCCCCTCAGATGGTCTCCTTTATCACAGTCTATGGGAGTGTGTGAGTGTGAGTGCCACTGTGAGTGTTCGGGTGAGGGTGTGTGTGTGAGTGTCCGGGTTTATGTGAGGTTTGGTTCCAGGGAAACATCCTTCCCCCCACCCTTCCCATATCTCCTCCCTTATTCCCACCGTGGGTTCGAATCCCAGGTGATTAGACCTGCTCTAGGTCCATGGATCCAAGGTATCCATCCGTGGGCCCAACGGATTTCACCCCTTCCCCACTTTCCAAGGGCCAGGCCAATTCCAGCTATCCAGGGAACCTGTCGAAACAGAGGCAGCTACAGGAGGGAACACACAAATATTTGTGCCCTGCAGTTACACACCCGTTCCGACAGACTCGATCGCAATCTATCCAGATGAGAACACGTTCTCTTCCGACTAGACCACGCTGGAGTCGCTGTATGTCTCAAATTTGGTTCCTTTATTTATAGTTAGTATTTTTGGTGAATTAATTGATTTGTTTTAATTTTTTATTGACTTAGGAAAAACGATTTGAGGAGTTGGTGGGGGGGGGGGAGGGGGAGGGGGGGTTGTGTGTGTAATGGATTGTCGAGATCGTGGTTGGTTAGTATTTATCTAGTTGTGTTCACCTAGTTGTGCTTGCGAGGGTTGAGCTCTACTCTTTCGGCCCGCCTCTCAACTGTCAATCAATCAATTATTACTAACTAATAAAAAACATTCCACACAAACACACCCAGGAAGCAGCCCGTAACAGCTGTCTAACGCCCAGGTACATATTTACTGCAAGGTAACAGGGGCATCAGAATGATAGAAACTCTGCTGATTTCCGTTTGTTCCATCACCGTGGGATCGAATGAGCTACGATTACGAGTCGAGAGCGACGTCCACTCAGCTATAAAGCCCCCTAGTTTGTGTATTGGTGCAAAAGATAATTTGGGAGAGGTTAAGGGAAAGGAATGATGTTTGGTGGCTTTGAAAGCTTTGGATGGGAGGGGGGTTGGCAGTTATGAATTAAAATTGTTAATTATTTAAGATAGGATATATATGCAAAAGACGTTGCGAGATATAGTAAGAAAAGTGTTTCTGACTGAGGTTAGGTACTGTGTGATTGACTTGTATATTAGGAAAAAGAACACTTATTAGAAACTTAGATGATCTTTTGAAATTTTCCTTAGCAAATAGTTGTAAATTATTGTGTAAAAGGCCTATGGTTACCTTACCCTAAACAAACACACGTGAGCACAATTAGTCCACGGGATTCAGAGAGAGTGAGAGTGAACAGCGAAATAGTAACAAAAAATGTGACAATGAGGGGAAACTATGACATTCAAACGTTAACCATATAAATTACAGTAACACTAACCGAGCGTCCACATACATATTCCAATCAATTTACATAAATAAACATTCACTAATATATTCCTTTAAAATGGACACACGCAGATAGTTGCAGTACACATGTCAGTTCAATTACTGGTACACATAAACACTCATAGCTGGACGTGTCTGTCCATCTTGACAATAGTAGACATGTAACAAAAAATGTGACAATAATGGGAAACCATGTCATTCAAACGTATAAATGTTAACCATATAAATTACAGTAACACTAATCGCGCGCACACGTACATATGTCAATCAATTTACATAAATACACATTCACTAATGTGTACCTTTAAAATGGACACATACAGATAATTACCGTACACATGTCAGTTCAATTACAGGTACACATACACACACATAGCTTCACGTGTCTGTCGGTCTTGACAGACACGTGAAGTCGGTTGTCGGTCATGTGTACACATGGATACGCACACAAAACAGTCCATTATCAATTAATGTGTGTGTGTGTGTGTGTATTTATTTTCTCCTTGTATTTACTATATGTATCTGCAGAATCGAGTTATTAGCTCTTGGACCCCGCCTATCAAATATATGTATTTTTCCTTTTTTTATATCTACTACATCTATTTCTCTCTAACACACACACACACACACACACACAAACTGGAGGCCTACCGTCTAAACGGAGAGAGTTCGTTGGTTATAATCCAATGGTCCCATATCGAATCTCAGTTGATGCAATAGCAAATCGACAGATATTTTTTAACCTAATTCGCCTGTTCACCAACTCCCCTCCGACCGGGGAGCCAGTCGGCCGAGCGGACAGCACACTGGACACTGGACTTGTGATCGAGTGGTCCCGGGTTCGATTCCGGGCGCTGCCGAGAAACAATGGGCAGAGTTTCTTTCACCCTGTGCCTCTGTTACCTTGCAGTAAAACAGGTACCTGGGTGTTAGTCAGCTGTCACGGGCTGCTTCCTGGGGGTGGAGGCCTGGTCGAGGACCGGACCGCGGGGACACTAAAGCCCCGAAATCGTCTCAAGAAGAACCTCAAGAGATAAGCACAAAGGAATCCATCAATGGATCCATCTATCTATCTACTTATATCTGTCAATCCATCAATCTATCTTCCCATAAACCAACCATTTATCATTATATACATTTATATTCCATTTATCTGTCCATCAACTCTTCTGTCTATCCATCCATCTACTCATATGTCTTTCCATCCATCAGATAGACGGATGCATCTATGCATCCGTCTATCCGTCAATGTATATATTTAGCAATCAATGTAAACATCCATCTATCTACTTATATAAATTTTCCTTTAATCCCTGTTTCACTTGCACCACTCCCCCTGTTCCCCCATCCCCATCCCTGTTTCACCTGCACCACTCCCCCTGTTCCCCCATCCCCATCCCTATTTCACCTGCACCACTTCCCCTGTTCCCCCATCCCCATCCCTGTTTCACCTGCATCACTCCCCCTGTTCCCCCATCTCCATCCCTGTTTCACCTGCACCACTCCCTCTGTTTCTCCCTCTTCATCCCTGTTTCACCTGCACCACTCCCTCTGTTTCTCCCTCTTCATCCCTGTTTCACCTGCACCACTCTCCCCCCATGTCTCTCCCTCTTCATCCCTGTTTCATATGTACCACTCCCCCTGTTCCCCCATCCCCATCCCTGTTTCACCTGTACAGCACCCCCTGTTCCCCCCTCTTCCTGCCTATTTCACCTGCACCACTCCCCCTGTTCCCTCTCTTCATTCCACCTCTAAATCCCGTATCCTTCCCCCCCCCCCACCACCTTTGCACCTCTTCCTTTAACTTAAATCAGGACCAATAAACTACTTTATGTGTTTAATTTAGGTTTTTTCTATGTACGAAAAAGTCTTCAGCCATCTCAAGCATTATTTTACAATTAACTTTAATTAAATTGGTAGGGGGAGGGGAGTGATAAGAATAATTAATAATTATTTCTAAATCCTTTAGCTAAAGTCAACACTGACCAACCTATGATCGTTCCCTACCCCAGACCATTCCCTCTACAAATACATTAATTTAGTAATAATAAGCCTTAATAATATATTAATAAATAAATTTTAAAATAAATCTGTGTATGGCTGCAGCCTCCAGCATGTGGCCTCATTACATAGACAGACATTCTCTTTATACATATATATATATATATATATATATATATATATATATATATATATATATATATATATATATATATATATATATATATATATATATATATATAACTGAAAACTCACACCCCAGAAGTGACTCGAACCCATACTCCCAGAAGCAACGCAACTGGTATGTACAAGACGCCTTAATCCACTTGACCATCACGACCGGACAAAATGAGGTGATAGCCGAGGCTATTTGAACCACCCCACCGCCGGCACTCGGATAGTTATCTTGGGCATAGCATTTTACCAAATCATCCTCGGCCTGGTCGAGGACCGGACCGCGGGGACACTAAAGCCCCGAAATCATCTCAAGAAGAACCTCAAGAGATAAGCACAAAGGAATCCATCAATGGATCCATCTATCTATCTACTTATATCTGTCAATCCATCAATCTATCTTCCCATAAACCAACCATTTATCATTATATACATTTATATTCCATTTATCCGTCCATCAACTCTTCTGTCTATCCATCCATCTACTCATATGTCTTTCCATCCATCAGATAGACGGATGCATCTATGCATCCGTCTATCCGTCAATGTATTATTTAGCAATCAATGTAAACATCCATCTATCTACTTATATAAATTTTCCTTTAATCCCTGTTTCACGTGCACCACTCCCCCTGTTCCGCCATCCCCATCCCTGTTTCACCTGCACCACTCCCCCTGTTCCCCCATCCCCATCCCTGTTTCACCTGCACCACTTCCCCTGTTCCCCCATCCCCATCCCTGTTTCACCTGCACCACTCCCCCTGTTCCCCCATCTCCATCCCTGTTTCACCTGCACCACTCCCTCTGTTTCTCCCTCTTCATCCCTGTTTCACCTGCACCACTCCCTCTGTTTCTCCCTCTTCATCCCTGTTTCACCTGCACCACTCCCCCCTGTTTCTCCCTCTTCATCCCTGTTTCATATGCACCACTCCCCCTGTTCCCCCATCCCCATCCCTGTTTCACCTGTACAGCACCCCCTGTTCCCCCCTCTTCCTCCCTGTTTCACCTGCACCACTCCCCCCTGTTCCCTCTCTTCATTCCACCTCTAAATCCCGTATCCTTCCCCCCCCCCACCACCTTTGCACCTCTTCCTTTAACTTAAATCAGGACCAATAAACTACTTTATGTGTTTAATTTAGGTTTTTTCTATGTACGAAAAAGTCTTCAGCCATCTCAAGCATTATTTTACAATTAACTTTAATTAAATTGGTAGGGGGGGGAGTGATAAGAATAATTAATAATTATTTCTAAACCCTTTAGCTAAAGTCAACACTGACCAACCTATGCCCGTTCCTTACCCCAGACCATTCCCTCTACAAATACATTAATTTAGTAATAATAAGCCTTAATAATATATTAATAAATAAATTTTAAAATAAATCTGTGTATGGCTGCAGCCTCCAGCATGTGGCCTCATTACATAGACAGACATTCACTTTATATATATATATATATATATATATATATATATATATATATATATATATATATATACATAAATAAATATTCACTAATACATTCCTTTAAAATTGACACAAGCGGATTAAGGCGTCCTGTACATACCAGTTGCATTGCTCCTTTCAGTATGGGTTCGAGTCACTTCTGGCATGTGAGTTTTCAGTTGCATATAGTCCTGGGGACCATTAAGGCTTGTTCGCATGTATATATTTATATATATATATATATATATATATATATATATATATATATATATATATATATAAATATATATATATATATATATATATATATATATATATATATATATATATATATATATATATATATATATATATATATATATATATATATATATATATATATATATATATAACCATATATATATATATATATGTGTGTGTATATATATATATATATATATATATATATATACACACACACACTTCCTATTATATACTCCCTTCCTATTATAAAAAATATATATATATATATATGTATATATATTTAAAAAATCTGTCATATTTGTAAATTAAATAATAAATATTTAATTATTAAATTTAATTTAATTTGTTTTATTAATATAATGTTTTAATAATTTAATAAAATAGTAATTTATTAAAAAAAATTAATTTGATTACTTATTTAATAAAATTAAATAATAAATAATAAATTAAATATTGATATATACTTGTGTGTCCAGGAGGCCATCTGTGTCCCCTCAGATGGTCTCCCTTATCACAGTTTGTGTCTATTGATGTGTGTCTGTGTGTGAGTGTGTATATCCCTGTGAGTGTCCGGGCGAGTGTGTGTGAGTGTGAGTGTCCGGGTGCGTGTGTGTCCGGTTATACCTGTGGGTCCAGGAGGCCATCTGTGTCCCCTCAGATGGTCTCCTTTATCACAGTCTATGGGAGTGTGTGAGTGTGAGTGCCACTGTGAGTGTTCGGGTGAGGGTGTGTGTGTGAGTGTCCGGGTTTATGTGAGGTTTGGTTCCAGGGAAACATCCTTCCCCCCACCCTTCCCATATCTCCTCCCTTATTCCCACCGTGGGTTCGAATCCCAGGTGATTAGACCTGCTCTAGGTCCATGGATCCAAGGTATCCATCCGTGGGCCCAACGGATTTCACCCCTTCCCCACTTTCCAAGGGCCAGGCCAATTCCAGCTATCCAGGGAACCTGTCGAAACAGAGGCAGCTACAGGAGGGAACACACAAATATTTGTGCCCTGCAGTTACACACCCGTTCCGACAGACTCGATCGCAATCTATCCAGATGAGAACACGTTCTCTTCCGACTAGACCACGCTGGAGTCGCTGTATGTCTCAAATTTGGTTCCTTTATTTATAGTTAGTATTTTTGGTGAATTAATTGATTTGTTTTAATTTTTTATTGACTTAGGAAAAACGATTTGGGGAGTTGGTGGGGGGGGGGAGGGGGAGGGGGGGTTGTGTGTGTAATGGATTGTCGAGATCGTGGTTGGTTAGTATTTATCTAGTTGTGTTCACCTAGTTGTGCTTGCGAGGGTTGAGCTCTACTCTTTCGGCCCGCCTCTCAACTGTCAATCAATCAATTATTACTAACTAATAAAAAACATTCCACACAAACACACCCAGGAAGCAGCCCGTAACAGCTGTCTAACGCCCAGGTACATATTTACTGCAAGGTAACAGGGGCATCAGAATGATAGAAACTCTGCTGATTTCCGTTTGTTCCATCACCGTGGGATCGAATGAGCTACGATTACGAGTCGAGAGCGACGTCCACTCAGCTATAAAGCCCCCTAGTTTGTGTATTGGTGCAAAAGATAATTTGGGAGAGGTTAAGGGAAAGGAATGATGTTTGGTGGCTTTGAAAGCTTTGGATGGGAGGGGGGTTGGCAGTTATGAATTAAAATTGTTAATTATTTAAGATAGGATATATATGCAAAAGACGTTGCGAGATATAGTAAGAAAAGTGTTTCTGACTGAGGTTAGGTACTGTGTGATTGACTTGTATATTAGAAAAAGAACACTTATTAGAAACTTAGATGATCTTTTGAAATTTTCCTTAGCAAATAGTTGTAAATTATTGTGTAAAAGGCCTATGGTTACCTTACCCTAAACAAACACACGTGAGCACAATTAGTCCACGGGATTGAGAGAGAGTGAGAGTGAACAGCGAAATAGTAACAAAAAATGTGATAATGAGGGGAAACTATGACATTCAAATGTTAACCATATAAATTACAGTAACACTAACCGAGCGTCCACATACATATTCCAATCAATTTACATAAATAAACATTCACTAATATATTCCTTTAAAATGGACACACGCAGATAGTTGCAGTACACATGTCAGTTCAATTACTGGTACACATAAACACTCATAGCTGGACGTGTCTGTCCATCTTGACAATAGTAGACATGTAACAAAAAATGTGACAATAATGGGAAACCATGTCATTCAAACGTATAAATGTTAACCATATAAATTACAGTAACACTAATCGCGCGCACACGTACATATGTCAATCAATTTACATAAATACACATTCACTAATGTGTACCTTTAAAATGGACACATACAGATAATTACCGTACACATGTCAGTTCAATTACAGGTACACATACACACACATAGCTTCACGTGTCTGTCGGTCTTGACAGACACGTGAAGTCGGTTGTCGGTCATGTGTACACATGGATACGCACACAAAACAGTCCATTATCAATTAATGTGTGTGTGTGTGTGTGTGTATTTATTTTCTCCTTGTATTTACTATATGTATCTGCAGAATCGAGTTATTAGCTCTTGGACCCCGCCTATCAAATATATGTATTTTTCCTTTTTTTATATCTACTACATCTATTTCTCTCTAACACACACACACACACACACACACACACACACACAAACTGGAGGCCTACCGTCTAAACGGAGAGAGTTCGTTGGTTATAATCCAATGGTCCCATATCGAATTTCAGTTGATGCAATAGCAAATCGACAGATATTCTTTAACCTAATTCACCTGTTCACCAACTCCCCTCCGACCGGGGAGCCAGTCGGCCGAGCGGACAGCACACTGGACACTGGACTTGTGATCGAGTGGTCCCGGGTTCGATTCCGGGCGCTGCCGAGAAACAATGGGCAGAGTTTCTTTCACCCTGTGCCTCTGTTACCTTGCAGTAAAACAGGTACCTGGGTGTTAGTCAGCTGTCACGGGCTACTTCCTGGGGGTGGAGGCCTGGTCGAAGACCGGACCGCGGGGACACTAAAGCCCCGAAATCATCTCAAGAAGAACCTCAAGAGATAAGCACAAAGGAATCCATCAATGGATCCATCTATCTATCTACTTATATCTGTCAATCCATCAATCTATCTTCCCATAAACCAACCATTTATCATTATATACATTTATATTCCATTTATCCGTCCATCAACTCTTCTGTCTATCCATCCATCTACTCATATGTCTTTCCATCCATCAGATAGACGGATGCATCTATGCATCCGTCTATCCGTCAATGTATTATTTAGCAATCAATGTAAACATCCATCTATCTACTTATATAAATTTTCCTTTAATCCCTGTTTCACGTGCACCACTCCCCCTGTTCCCCCATCCCCATCCCTGTTTCACCTGCACCACTCCCCCTGTTCCCCCATCCCCATCCCTGTTTCACCTGCACCACTTCCCCTGTTCCCCCATCCCCATCCCTGTTTCACCTGCACCACTCCCCCTGTTCCCCCATCTCCATCCCTGTTTCACCTGCACCACTCCCTCTGTTTCTCCCTCTTCATCCCTGTTTCACCTGCACCACTCCCTCTGTTTCTCCCTCTTCATCCCTGTTTCACCTGCACCACTCCCCCCTGTTTCTCCCTCTTCATCCCTGTTTCATATGCACCACTCCCCCTGTTCCCCCATCCCCATCCCTGTTTCACCTGTACAGCACCCCCTGTTCCCCCCTCTTCCTCCCTGTTTCACCTGCACCACTCCCCCCTGTTCCCTCTCTTCATTCCACCTCTAAATCCCGTATCCTTCCCCCCCCCCACCACCTTTGCACCTCTTCCTTTAACTTAAATCAGGACCAATAAACTACTTTATGTGTTTAATTTAGGTTTTTTCTATGTACGAAAAAGTCTTCAGCCATCTCAAGCATTATTTTACAATTAACTTTAATTAAATTGGTAGGGGGGGAGTGATAAGAATAATTAATAATTATTTCTAAACCCTTTAGCTAAAGTCAACACTGACCAACCTATGCCCGTTCCCTACCCCAGACCATTTCCTCTACAAATACATTAATTTAGTAATAATAAGCCTTAATAATATATTAATAAATAAATTTTAAAATAAATCTGTGTATGGCTGCAGCCTCCAGCATGTGGCCTCATTACATAGACAGACATTCTCTTTATATATATATATATATATATATATATATATATATATATATATATATATATATATATCAATATACATAAATAAATATTCACTAATACATTCCTTTAAAATTGACACAAGCGGATTAAGGCGTCCTGTACATACCAGTTGCATTGCTCCTTTCAGTATGGGTTCGAGTCACTTCTGGCATGTGAGTTTTCAGTTGCATATAGTCCTGGGGACCATTAAGGCTTGTTCTCATGTATATATATATATATATATATATATATATATATATATATATATATATATATATATATATATATATATATATATATATATATATATATATATATATATATATATGTATATATATTTAAAAAATCTGTCATATTTGTAAATTAAATAATAAATATTTAATTATTAAATTTAATTTAATTTGTTTTATTAATATAATTATTTAATAATTTAATAAAATAATAATTTATTAAAAAAAATTAATTTGATTACTTATTTAATAAAATTAAATAATAAATTATAAATTAAATATTGATATATACTTGTGTGTCCAGGAGGCCATCTGTGTCCCCTCAGATGGTCTCCCTTATCACAGTTTGTGTCTATTGATGTGTGTCTGTGTGTGAGTGTGTATATCCCTGTGAGTGTCCGGGCGAGTGTGTGTGAGTGTGAGTGTCCGGGTGCGTGTGTGTCCGGTTATACCTGTGGGTCCAGGAGGCCATCTGTGTCCCCTCAGATGGTCTCCTTTATCACAGTCTATGGGAGTGTGTGAGTGTGAGTGCCACTGTGAGTGTTCGGGTGAGGGTGTGTGTGTGAGTGTCCGGGTTTATGTGAGGTTTGGTTCCAGGGAAACATCCTTCCCCCCACCCTTCCCATATCTCCTCCCTTATTCCCACCGTGGGTTCGAATCCCAGGTGATTAGACCAGCTCTAGGTCCATGGATCCAAGGTATCCATCCGTGGGCCCAACGGATTTCACCCCTTCCCCACTTTCCAAGGGCCAGGCCAATTCCAGCTATCCAGGGAACCTGTCGAAACAGAGGCCGCTACAGGAGGGAACACACAAATATTTGTGCCCTGCAGTTACACACCCGTTCCGACAGACTCGATCGCAATCTATCCAGATGAGAACACGTTCTCTTCCGACTAGACCACGCTGGAGTCGCTGTATGTCTCAAATTTGGTTCCTTTATTTATAGTTAGTATTTTTGGTGAATTAATTGATTTGTTTTAATTTTTTATTGACTTAGGAAAAACGATTTGGGGAGTTGGTGGGGGGGGGGGGGAGGGGGAGGGGGGGTTGTGTGTGTAATGGATTGTCGAGATCGTGGTTGGTTAGTATTTACCTAGTTGTGTTCATCTAGTTGTGCTTGCGAGGGTTGAGCTCTACTCTTTCGGCCCGCCTCTCAACTGTCAATCAATTAATTATTACTAACTAATAAAAAACATTCACACAAACACACCCAGGAAGCAGCCCGTAACAGCTGTCTAACGCCCAGGTACATATTTACTGCTAGGTAACAGGGGCATCAGAATGATAGAAACTCTTCTGATTTCCGTTTGTTCCATCACCGTGGGATCGAATGAGCTACGATTACGAGTCGAGAGCGACGTCCACTCAGCTATAAAGCCCCCTAGTTTGTGTATTGGTGCAAAAGATAATTTGGGAGAGGTTAAGGGAAAGGAATGATGTTTGGTGGCTTTGAAAGCTTTGGATGGGAGGGGGGTTGGCAGTTATGAATTAAAATTGTTAATTATTTAAGATAGGATATATATGCAAAAGACGTTGCGAGATATAGTAAGAAAAGTGTTTCTGACTGAGGTTAGGTTCTGTGTGATTGACTTGTATATTAGGAAAAAGAACACTTATTAGAAACTTAGATGATCTTTTGAAATTTTCCTTAGCAAATATTTGTAAATTATTGTGTAAAAGGCCTATGGTTACCTTACCCTAAACAAACACACGTGAGCACAATTAGTCCACGGGATTCAGAGAGAGTGAGAGTGAACAGCGAAATAGTAACAAAAAATGTGACAATGAGGGGAAACTATGACATTCAAACGTTAACCATATAAATTACAGTAACACTAACCGAGCGTCCACATACATATTCCAATCAATTTACATAAATAAACATTCACTAATATATTCCTTTAAAATGGACACACGCAGATAGTTGCAGTACACATGTCAGTTCAATTACTGGTACACATAAACACTCATAGCTGGACGTGTCTGTCCATCTTGACAATAGTAGACATGTAACAAAAAATGTGACAATAATGGGAAACCATGTCATTCAAACGTATAAATGTTAACCATATAAATTACAGTAACACTAATCGCGCGCACACGTACATATGTCAATCAATTTACATAAATACACATTCACTAATGTGTACCTTTAAAATGGACACATACAGATAATTACCGTACACATGTCAGTTCAATTACAGGTACACATACACACACATAGCTTCACGTGTCTGTCGGTCTTGACAGACACGTGAAGTCGGTTGTCGGTCATGTGTACACATGGATACGCACACAAAACAGTCCATTATCAATTAATGTGTGTGTGTGTGTGTGTGTGTATTTATTTTCTCCTTGTATTTACTATATGTATCTGCAGAATCGAGTTATTAGCTCTTGGACCCCGCCTATCAAATATATGTATTTTTCCTTTTTTTATATCTACTACATCTATTTCTCTCTAACACACACACACACACACACACACAAACTGGAAGCCTACCGTCTAAACGGAGAGAGTTCGTTGGTTATAATCCAATGGTCCCATATCGAATTTCAGTTGATGCAATAGCAAATCGACAGATATTCTTTAACCTAATTCACTTGTTCACCAACTCCCCTCCGACCGGGGAGCCAGTCGGCCGAGCGGACAGCACACTGGACACTGGACTTGTGATCGAGTGGTCCCGGGTTCGATTCCGGGCGCTGCCGAGAAACAATGGGCAGAGTTTCTTTCACCCTGTGCCTCTGTTACCTTGCAGTAAAACAGGTACCTGGGTGTTAGTCAGCTGTCACGGGCTACTTCCTGGGGGTGGAGGCCTGGTCGAGGACCGGACCGCGGGGACACTAAAGCCCCGAAATCATCTCAAGAAGAACCTCAAGAGATAAGCACAAAGGAATCCATCAATGGATCCATCTATCTATCTACTTATATCTGTCAATCCATCAATCTATCTTCCCATAAACCAACCATTTATCATTATATACATTTATATTCCATTTATCCGTCCATCAACTCTTCTGTCTATCCATCCATCTACTCATATGTCTTTCCATCCATCAGATAGACGGATGCATCTATGCATCCGTCTATCCGTCAATGTATTATTTAGCAATCAATGTAAACATCCATCTATCTACTTATATAAATTTTCCTTTAATCCCTGTTTCACGTGCACCACTCCCCCTGTTCCCCCATCCCCATTCCTGTTTCACCTGCACCACTCCCCCTGTTCCCCCATCCCCATCCCTGTTTCACCTGCACCACTCCCCCTGTTCCCCCATCTCCATCCCTGTTTCACCTGCACCACTCCCTCTGTTTCTCCCTCTTCATCCCTGTTTCACCTGCACCACTCCCTCTGTTTCTCCCTCTTCATCCCTGTTTCACCTGCACCACTCCCCCCTGTTTCTCCCTCTTCATCCCTGTTTCATATGCACCACTCCCCCTGTTCCCCCATCCCCATCCCTGTTTCACCTGTACAGCACCCCCTGTTCCCCCCTCTTCCTCCCTGTTTCACCTGCACCACTCCCCCCTGTTCCCTCTCTTCATTCCACCTCTAAATCCCGTATCCTTCCCCCCCCCCACCACCTTTGCACCTCTTCCTTTAACTTAAATCAGGACCAATAAACTACTTTATGTGTTTAATTTAGGTTTTTTCTATGTACGAAAAAGTCTTCAGCCATCTCAAGCATTATTTTACAATTAACTTTAATTAAATTGGTAGGGGGGGAGTGATAAGAATAATTATTAATTATTTCTAAACCCTTTAGCTAAAGTCAACACTGACCAACCTATGCCCGTTCCCTACCCCAGACCATTCCCTCTACAAATACATTAATTTAGTAATAATAAGCCTTAATAATATATTAATAAATAAATTTTAAAATAAATCTGTGTATGGCTGCAGCCTCCAGCATGTGGCCTCATTACATAGACAGACATTCTCTTTATATATATATATATATATATATATATATATATATATATATATATATATATATATATATATATATATACATAAATAAATATTCACTAATACATTCCTTTAAAATTGACACAAGCGGATTAAGGCGTCCTGTACATACCAGTTGCATTGCTCCTTTCAGTATGGGTTCGAGTCACTTCTGGCATGTGAGTTTTCAGTTGCATATAGTCCTGGGGACCATTAAGGCTTGTTCGCATGTATATATTTATATATATATATATATATATATATATATATATATATATATATATATATATATATATATATCCCTTCCTATTATATACTCCCTTCCTATTATAAAAAAAAAATATATATATATATGTATATATATTTAAAAAATCTGTCATATTTGTAAATTAAATAATAAATATTTAATTATTAAATTTAATTTAATTTGTTTTATTAATATAATGTTTTAATAATTTAATAAAATAATAATTTATTAAAAAAAATTTATTTGATTACTTATTTAATAAAATTAAATAATAAATAATAAATTAAATATTGATATATACTTGTGTGTCCAGGAGGCCATCTGTGTCCCCTCAGATGGTCTCCCTTATCACAGTTTGTGTCTATTGATGTGTGTCTGTGTGTGAGTGTGTATATCCCTGTGAGTGTCCGGGCGAGTGTGTGTGAGTGTGAGTGTCCGGGTGCGTGTGTGTCCGGTTATACCTATGGGTCCAGGAGGCCATCTGTGTCCCCTCAGATGGTCTCCTTTATCACAGTCTATGGGAGTGTGTGAGTGTGAGTGCCACTGTGAGTGTTCGGGTGAGGGTGTGTGTGTGAGTGTCCGGGTTTATGTGAGGTTTGGTTCCAGGGAAACATCCTTCCCCCCACCCTTCCCATATCTCCTCCCTTATTCCCACCGTGGGTTCGAATCCCAGGTGATTAGACCTGCTCTAGGTCCATGGATCCAAGGTATCCATCCGTGGGCCCAACGGATTTCACCCCTTCCCCACTTTCCAAGGGCCAGGCCAATTCCAGCTATCCAGGGAACCTGTCGAAACAGAGGCAGCTACAGGAGGGAACACACAAATATTTGTGCCCTGCAGTTACACACCCGTTCCGACAGACTCGATCGCAATCTATCCAGATGAGAACACGTTCTCTTCCGACTAGACCACGCTGGAGTCGCTGTATGTCTCAAATTTGGTTCCTTTATTTATAGTTAGTATTTTTGGTGAATTAATTGATTTGTTTTAATTTTTTATTGACTTAGGAAAAACGATTTGGGGAGTTGGTGGGGGGGGGAGGGGGAGGGGGGGTTGTGTGTGTAATGGATTGTCGAGATCGTGGTTGGTTAGTATTTATCTAGTTGTGTTCACCTAGTTGTGCTTGCGAGGGTTGAGCTCTACTCTTTCGGCCCGCCTCTCAACTGTCAATCAATCAATTATTACTAACTAATAAAAAACATTCCACACAAACACACCCAGGAAGCAGCCCGTAACAGCTGTCTAACGCCCAGGTACATATTTACTGCTAGGTAACAGGGGCATCAGAATGATAGAAACTCTGCTGATTTCCGTTTGTTCCATCACCGTGGGATCGAATGAGCTACGATTACGAGTCGAGAGCGACGTCCACTCAGCTATAAAGCCCCCTAGTTTGTGTATTGGTGCAAAAGATAATTTGGGAGAGGTTAAGGGAAAGGAATGATGTTTGGTGGCTTTGAAAGCTTTGGATGGGAGGGGGGTTGGCAGTTATGAATTAAAATTGTTAATTATTTAAGATAGGATATATATGCAAAAGACGTTGCGAGATATAGTAAGAAAAGTGTTTCTGACTGAGGTTAGGTACTGTGTGATTGACTTGTATATTAGGAAAAAGAACACTTATTAGAAACTTAGATGATCTTTTGAAATTTTTCTTAGCAAATAGTTGTAAATTATTGTGTAAAAGGCCTATGGTTACCTTACCCTAAACAAACACACGTGAGCACAATTAGTCCACGGGATTGAGAGAGAGTGAGAGTGAACAGCGAAATAGTAACAAAAAATGTGATAATGAGGGGAAACTATGACATTCAAATGTTAACCATATAAATTACAGTAACACTAACCGAGCGTCCACATACATATTCCAATCAATTTACATAAATAAACATTCACTAATATATTCCTTTAAAATGGACACACGCAGATAGTTGCAGTACACATGTCAGTTCAATTACTGGTACACATAAACACTCATAGCTGGACGTGTCTGTCCATCTTGACAATAGTAGACATGTAACAAAAAATGTGACAATAATGGGAAACCATGTCATTCAAACGTATAAATGTTAACCATATAAATTACAGTAACACTAATCGCGCGCACACGTACATATGTCAATCAATTTACATAAATACACATTCACTAATGTGTACCTTTAAAATGGACACATACAGATAATTACCGTACACATGTCAGTTCAATTACAGGTACACATACACACACATAGCTTCACGTGTCTGTCGGTCTTGACAGACACGTGAAGTCGGTTGTCGGTCATGTGTACACATGGATACGCACACAAAACAGTCCATTATCAATTAATGTGTGTGTGTGTATGTGTGTATTTATTTTCTCCTTGTATTTACTATATGTATCTGCAGAATCGAGTTATTAGCTCTTGGACCCCGCCTATCAAATATATGTATTTTTCCTTTTTTTATATCTACTACATCTATTTCTCTCTAACACACACACACACACACACACACACACACACAAACTGGAGGCCTACCGTCTAAACGGAGAGAGTTCGTTGGTTATAATCCAATGGTCCCATATCGAATTTCAGTTGATGCAATAGCAAATCGACAGATATTCTTTAACCTAATTCACCTGTTCACCAACTCCCCTCCGACCGGGGAGCCAGTCGGCCGAGCGGACAGCACACTGGACACTGGACTTGTGATCGAGTGGTCCCGGGTTCGATTCCGGGCGCTGCCGAGAAACAATGGGCAGAGTTTCTTTCACCCTGTGCCTCTGTTACCTTGCAGTAAAACAGGCACCTGGGTGTTAGTCAGCTGTCACGGGCTACTTCCTGGGGGTGGAGGCCTGGTCGAAGACCGGACCGCGGGGACACTAAAGCCCCGAAATCATCTCAAGAAGAACCTCAAGAGATAAGCACAAAGGAATCCATCAATGGATCCATCTATCTATCTACTTATATCTGTCAATCCATCAATCTATCTTCCCATAAACCAACCATTTATCATTATATACATTTATATTCCATTTATCCGTCCATCAACTCTTCTGTCTATCCATCCATCTACTCATATGTCTTTCCATCCATCAGATAGACGGATGCATCTATGCATCCGTCTATCCGTCAATGTATTATTTAGCAATCAATGTAAACATCCATCTATCTACTTATATAAATTTTCCTTTAATCCCTGTTTCACGTGCACCACTCCCCCTGTTCCCCCATCCCCATCCCTGTTTCACCTGCACCACTCCCCCTGTTCCCCCATCCCCATCCCTGTTTCACCTGCACCACTTCCCCTGTTCCCCCATCCCCATCCCTGTTTCACCTGCACCACTCCCCCTGTTCCCCCATCTCCATCCCTGTTTCACCTGCACCACTCCCTCTGTTTCTCCCTCTTCATCCCTGTTTCACCTGCACCACTCCCTCTGTTTCTCCCTCTTCATCCCTGTTTCACCTGCACCACTCCCCCCTGTTTCTCCCTCTTCATCCCTGTTTCATATGCACCACTCCCCCTGTTCCCCCATCCCCATCCCTGTTTCACCTGTACAGCACCCCCTGTTCCCCCCTCTTCCTCCCTGTTTCACCTGCACCACTCCCCCCTGTTCCCTCTCTTCATTCCACCTCTAAATCCCGTATCCTTCCCCCCCCCCCACCACCTTTGCACCTCTTCCTTTAACTTAAATCAGGACCAATAAACTACTTTATGTGTTTAATTTAGGTTTTTTTCTATGTACGAAAAAGTCTTCAGCCATCTCAAGCATTATTTTACAATTAACTTTAATTAAATTGGTAGGGGGGGAGTGATAAGAATAATTAATAATTATTTCTAAACCCTTTAGCTAAAGTCAACACTGACCAACCTATGCCCGTTCCCTACCCCAGACCATTCCCTCTACAAATACATTAATTTAGTAATAATAAGCCTTAATAATATATTAATAAATAAATTTTAAAATAAATCTGTGTATGGCTGCAGCCTCCAGCATGTGGCCTCATTACATAGACAGACATTCTCTTTATATATATATATATATATATATATATATATATATATATATATATATATATATATATCAATATACATAAATAAATATTCACTAATACATTCCTTTAAAATTGACACAAGCGGATTAAGGCGTCCTGTACATACCAGTTGCATTGCTCCTTTCAGTATGGGTTCGAGTCACTTCTGGCATGTGAGTTTTCAGTTGCATATAGTCCTGGGGACCATTAAGGCTTGTTCTCATGTATATATATATATATATATATATATATATATATATATATATATATATATATATATATATATATATATATATATATATATATATATATATATATATATATATATGTATATATATTTAAAAAATCTGTCATATTTGTAAATTAAATAATAAATATTTAATTATTAAATTTAATTTAATTTGTTTTATTAATATAATTATTTAATAATTTAATAAAATAATAATTTATTAAAAAAAATTAATTTGATTACTTATTTAATAAAATTAAATAATAAATTATAAATTAAATATTGATATATACTTGTGTGTCCAGGAGGCCATCTGTGTCCCCTCAGATGGTCTCCCTTATCACAGTTTGTGTCTATTGATGTGTGTCTGTGTGTGAGTGTGTATATCCCTGTGAGTGTCCGGGCGAGTGTGTGTGAGTGTGAGTGTCCGGGTGCGTGTGTGTCCGGTTATACCTGTGGGTCCAGGAGGCCATCTGTGTCCCCTCAGATGGTCTCCTTTATCACAGTCTATGGGAGTGTGTGAGTGTGAGTGCCACTGTGAGTGTTCGGGTGAGGGTGTGTGTGTGAGTGTCCGGGTTTATGTGAGGTTTGGTTCCAGGGAAACATCCTTCCCCCCACCCTTCCCATATCTCCTCCCTTATTCCCACCGTGGGTTCGAATCCCAGGTGATTAGACCAGCTCTAGGTCCATGGATCCAAGGTATCCATCCGTGGGCCCAACGGATTTCACCCCTTCCCCACTTTCCAAGGGCCAGGCCAATTCCAGCTATCCAGGGAACCTGTCGAAACAGAGGCCGCTACAGGAGGGAACACACAAATATTTGTGCCCTGCAGTTACACACCCGTTCCGACAGACTCGATCGCAATCTATCCAGATGAGAACACGTTCTCTTCCGACTAGACCACGCTGGAGTCGCTGTATGTCTCAAATTTGGTTCCTTTATTTATAGTTAGTATTTTTGGTGAATTAATTGATTTGTTTTAATTTTTTATTGACTTAGGAAAAACGATTTGGGGAGTTGGTGGGGTGGGGGGAGGGGGAGGGGGGGTTGTGTGTGTAATGGATTGTCGAGATCGTGGTTGGTTAGTATTTACCTAGTTGTGTTCACCTAGTTGTGCTTGCGAGGGTTGAGCTCTACTCTTTCGGCCCGCCTCTCAACTGTCAATCAATTAATTATTACTAACTAATAAAAAACATTCACACAAACACACCCAGGAAGCAGCCCGTAACAGCTGTCTAACGCCCAGGTACATATTTACTGCTAGGTAACAGGGGCATCAGAATGATAGAAACTCTTCTGATTTCCGTTTGTTCCATCACCGTGGGATCGAATGAGCTACGATTACGAGTCGAGAGCGACGTCCACTCAGCTATAAAGCCCCCTAGTTTGTGTATTGGTGCAAAAGATAATTTGGGAGAGGTTAAGGGAAAGGAATGATGTTTGGTGGCTTTGAAAGCTTTGGATGGGAGGGGGGTTGGCAGTTATGAATTAAAATTGTTAATTATTTAAGATAGGATATATATGCAAAAGACGTTGCGAGATATAGTAAGAAAAGTGTTTCTGACTGAGGTTAGGTTCTGTGTGATTGACTTGTATATTAGGAAAAAGAACACTTATTAGAAACTTAGATGATCTTTTGAAATTTTCCTTAGCAAATATTTGTAAATTATTGTGTAAAAGGCCTATGGTTACCTTACCCTAAACAAACACACGTGAGCACAATTAGTCCACGGGATTCAGAGAGAGTGAGAGTGAACAGCGAAATAGTAACAAAAAATGTGACAATGAGGGGAAACTATGACATTCAAACGTTAACCATATAAATTACAGTAACACTAACCGAGCGTCCACATACATATTCCAATCAATTTACATAAATAAACATTCACTAATATATTCCTTTAAAATGGACACACGCAGATAGTTGCAGTACACATGTCAGTTCAATTACTGGTACACATAAACACTCATAGCTGGACGTGTCTGTCCATCTTGACAATAGTAGACATGTAACAAAAAATGTGACAATAATGGGAAACCATGTCATTCAAACGTATAAATGTTAACCATATAAATTACAGTAACACTAATCGCGCGCACACGTACATATGTCAATCAATTTACATAAATACACATTCACTAATGTGTACCTTTAAAATGGACACATACAGATAATTACCGTACACATGTCAGTTCAATTACAGGTACACATACACACACATAGCTTCACGTGTCTGTCGGTCTTGACAGACACGTGAAGTCGGTTGTCGGTCATGTGTACACATGGATACGCACACAAAACAGTCCATTATCAATTAATGTGTGTGTGTGTGTGTGTGTGTATTTATTTTCTCCTTGTATTTACTATATGTATCTGCAGAATCGAGTTATTAGCTCTTGGACCCCGCCTATCAAATATATGTATTTTTCCTTTTTTTATATCTACTACATCTATTTCTCTCTAACACACACACACACACACACACACACACACACACACAAACTGGAGGCCTACCGTCTAAACGGAGAGAGTTCGTTGGTTATAATCCAATGGTCCCATATCGAATTTCAGTTGATGCAATAGCAAATCGACAGATATTCTTTAACCTAATTCACCTGTTCACCAACTCCCCTCCGACCGGGGAGCCAGTCGGCCGAGCGGACAGCACACTGGACACTGGACTTGTGATCGAGTGGTCCCGGGTTCGATTCCGGGCGCTGCCGAGAAACAATGGGCAGAGTTTCTTTCACCCTGTGCCTCTGTTACCTTGCAGTAAAACAGGTACCTGGGTGTTAGTCAGCTGTCACGGGCTACTTCCTGGGGGTGGAGGCCTGGTCGAGGACCGGACCGCGGGGACACTAAAGCCCCGAAATCATCTCAAGAAGAACCTCAAGAGATAAGCACAAAGGAATCCATCAATGGATCCATCTATCTATCTACTTATATCAGTCAATCCATCAATCTATCTTCCCATAAACCAACCATTTATCATTATATACATTTATATTCCATTTATCCGTCCATCAACTCTTCTGTCTATCCATCCATCTACTCATATGTCTTTCCATCCATCAGATAGACGGATGCATCTATGCATCCGTCTATCCGTCAATGTATTATTTAGCAATCAATGTAAACATCCATCTATCTACTTATATAAATTTTCCTTTAATCCCTGTTTCACGTGCACCACTCCCCCTGTTCCCCCATCCCCATTCCTGTTTCACCTGCACCACTCCCCCTGTTCCCCCATCCCCATCCCTGTTTCACCTGCACCACTCCCCCTGTTCCCCCATCTCCATCCCTGTTTCACCTGCACCACTCCCTCTGTTTCTCCCTCTTCATCCCTGTTTCACCTGCACCACTCCCTCTGTTTCTCCCTCTTCATCCCTGTTTCACCTGCACCACTCCCCCCTGTTTCTCCCTCTTCATCCCTGTTTCATATGCACCACTCCCCCTGTTCCCCCATCCCCATCCCTGTTTCACCTGTACAGCACCCCCTGTTCCCCCCTCTTCCTCCCTGTTTCACCTGCACCACTCCCCCCTGTTCCCTCTCTTCATTCCACCTCTAAATCCCGTATCCTTCCCCCCCCCCCCACCACCTTTGCACCTCTTCCTTTAACTTAAATCAGGACCAATAAACTACTTTATGTGTTTAATTTAGGTTTTTTCTATGTACGAAAAAGTCTTCAGCCATCTCAAGCATTATTTTACAATTAACTTTAATTAAATTGGTAGGGGGGGAGTGATAAGAATAATTATTAATTATTTCTAAACCCTTTAGCTAAAGTCAACACTGACCAACCTATGCCCGTTCCCTACCCCAGACCATTCCCTCTACAAATACATTAATTTAGTAATAATAAGCCTTAATAATATATTAATAAATAAATTTTAAAATAAATCTGTGTATGGCTGCAGCCTCCAGCATGTGGCCTCATTACATAGACAGACATTCTCTTTATATATATATATATATATATATATATATATATATATATATATATATATATATATATATATATATATACATAAATAAATATTCACTAATACATTCCTTTAAAATTGACACAAGCGGATTAAGGCGTCCTGTACATACCAGTTGCATTGCTCCTTTCAGTATGGGTTCGAGTCACTTCTGGCATGTGAGTTTTCAGTTGCATATAGTCCTGGGGACCATTAAGGCTTGTTCGCATGTATATATTTATATATATATATATATATATATATATATATATATATATATATATATATATATATATATATATATATATATATATATATATATATATATATATATATATATATCCCTTCCTATTATATACTCCCTTCCTATTATAAAAAAAATATATATATATATATATGTATATATATTTAAAAAATCTGTCATATTTGTAAATTAAATAATAAATATTTAATTATTAAATTTAATTTAATTTGTTTTATTAATATAATGTTTTAATAATTTAATAAAATAATAATTTATTAAAAAAAATTTATTTGATTACTTATTTAATAAAATTAAATAATAAATAATAAATTAAATATTGATATATACTTGTGTGTCCAGGAGGCCATCTGTGTCCCCTCAGATGGTCTCCCTTATCACAGTTTGTGTCTATTGATGTGTGTCTGTGTGTGAGTGTGTATATCCCTGTGAGTGTCCGGGCGAGTGTGTGTGAGTGTGAGTGTCCGGGTGCGTGTGTGTCCGGTTATACCTATGGGTCCAGGAGGCCATCTGTGTCCCCTCAGATGGTCTCCTTTATCACAGTCTATGGGAGTGTGTGAGTGTGAGTGCCACTGTGAGTGTTCGGGTGAGGGTGTGTGTGTGAGTGTCCGGGTTTATGTGAGGTTTGGTTCCAGGGAAACATCCTTCCCCCCACCCTTCCCATATCTCCTCCCTTATTCCCACCGTGGGTTCGAATCCCAGGTGATTAGACCTGCTCTAGGTCCATGGATCCAAGGTATCCATCCGTGGGCCCAACGGATTTCACCCCTTCCCCACTTTCCAAGGGCCAGGCCAATTCCAGCTATCCAGGGAACCTGTCGAAACAGAGGCAGCTACAGGAGGGAACACACAAATATTTGTGCCCTGCAGTTACACACCCGTTCCGACAGACTCGATCGCAATCTATCCAGATGAGAACACGTTCTCTTCCGACTAGACCACGCTGGAGTCGCTGTATGTCTCAAATTTGGTTCCTTTATTTATAGTTAGTATTTTTGGTGAATTAATTGATTTGTTTTAATTTTTTATTGACTTAGGAAAAACGATTTGGGGAGTTGGTGGGGGGGGAGGGGGAGGGGGGGTTGTGTGTGTAATGGATTGTCGAGATCGTGGTTGGTTAGTATTTATCTAGTTGTGTTCACCTAGTTGTGCTTGCGAGGGTTGAGCTCTACTCTTTCGGCCCGCCTCTCAACTGTCAATCAATCAATTATTACTAACTAATAAAAAACATTCCACACAAACACACCCAGGAAGCAGCCCGTAACAGCTGTCTAACGCCCAGGTACATATTTACTGCTAGGTAACAGGGGCATCAGAATGATAAAAACTCTGCTGATTTCCGTTTGTTCCATCACCGTGGGATCGAATGAGCTACGATTACGAGTCGAGAGCGACGTCCACTCAGCTATAAAGCCCCCTAGTTTGTGTATTGGTGCAAAAGATAATTTGGGAGAGGTTAAGGGAAAGGAATGATGTTTGGTGGCTTTGAAAGCTTTGGATGGGAGGGGGGTTGGCAGTTATGAATTAAAATTGTTAATTATTTAAGATAGGATATATATGCAAAAGACGTTGCGAGATATAGTAAGAAAAGTGTTTCTGACTGAGGTTAGGTACTGTGTGATTGACTTGTATATTAGGAAAAAGAACACTTATTAGAAACTTAGATGATCTTTTGAAATTTTTCTTAGCAAATAGTTGTAAATTATTGTGTAAAAGGCCTATGGTTACCTTACCCTAAACAAACACACGTGAGCACAATTAGTCCACGGGATTCAGAGAGAGTGAGAGTGAACAGCAAAATAGTAACAAAAAATGTGACAATGAGGGGAAACTATGACATTCAAACGTTAACCATATAAATTACAGTAACACTAACCGAGCGTCCACATACATATTCCAATCAATTTACATAAATAAACATTCACTAATATATTCCTTTAAAATGGACACACGCAGATAGTTGCAGTACACATGTCAGTTCAATTACTGGTACACATAAACACTCATAGCTGGACGTGTCTGTCCATCTTGACAATAGTAGACATGTAACAAAAAATGTGACAATAATGGGAAACCATGTCATTCAACCGTATAAATGTTAACCATATAAATTACAGTAACACTAATCGCGCGCACACGTACATATGTCAATCAATTTACATAAATACACATTCACTAATGTGTACCTTTAAAATGGACACATACAGATAATTACCGTACACATGTCAGTTCAATTACAGGTACACATACACACACATAGCTTCACGTGTCTGTCGGTCTTGACAGACACGTGAAGTCGGTTGTCGGTCATGTGTACACATGGATACGCACACAAAACAGTCCATTATCAATTAATGTGTGTGTGTGTGTGTGTATTTATTTTCTCCTTGTATTTACTATATGTATCTGCAGAATCGAGTTATTAGCTCTTGGACCCCGCCTATCAAATATATGTATTTTTCCTTTTTTTATATCTACTACATCTATTTCTCTCTAACACACACACACACACACACACACACACACACACACAAACTGGAGGCCTACCGTCTAAACGGAGAGAGTTCGTTGGATATAATCCAATGGTCCCATATCGAATTTCAGTTGATGCAATAGCAAATCGACAGATATTCTTTAACCTAATTCACCTGTTCACCAACTCCCCTCCGACCGGGGAGCCAGTCGGCCGAGCGGACAGCACACTGGACACTGGACTTGTGATCGAGTGGTCCCGGGTTCGATTCCGGGCGCTGCCGAGAAACAATGGGCAGAGTTTCTTTCACCCTGTGCCTCTGTTACCTTGCAGTAAAACAGGTACCTGGGTGTTAGTCAGCTGTCACGGGCTACTTCCTGGGGGTGGAGGCCTGGTCGAGGACCGGACCGCGGGGACACTAAAGCCCCGAAATCATCTCAAGAAGAACCTCAAGAGATAAGCACAAAGGAATCCATCAATGGATCCATCTATCTATCTACTTATATCTGTCAATCCATCAATCTATCTTCCCATAAACCAACCATTTATCATTATATACATTTATATTCCATTTATCCGTCCATCAACTCTTCTGTCTATCCATCCATCTACTCATATGTCTTTCCATCCATCAGATAGACGGATGCATCTATGCATCCGTCTATCCGTCAATGTATTATTTAGCAATCAATGTAAACATCCATCTATCTACTTATATAAATTTTCCTTTAATCCCTGTTTCACGTGCACCACTCCCCCTGTTCCCCCATCCCCATCCCTGTTTCACCTGCACCACTCCCCCTGTTCCCCCATCCCCATCCCTGTTTCACCTGCACCACTTCCCCTGTTCCCCCATCCCCATCCCTGTTTCACCTGCACCACTCCCCCTGTTCCCCCATCTCCATCCCTGTTTCACCTGCACCACTCCCTCTGTTTCTCCCTCTTCATCCCTGTTTCACCTGCACCACTCCCTCTGTTTCTCCCTCTTCATCCCTGTTTCACCTGCACCACTCCCCCCTGTTTCTCCCTCTTCATCCCTGTTTCATATGCACCACTCCCCCTGTTCCCCCATCCCCAACCCTGTTTCACCTGTACAGCACCCCCTGTTCCCCCCTCTTCCTCCCTGTTTCACCTGCACCACTCCCCCCTGTTCCCTCTCTTCATTCCACCTCTAAATCCCGTATCCTTCCCCCCCCCCCCCACCACCTTTGCACCTCTTCCTTTAACTTAAATCAGGACCAATAAACTACTTTATGTGTTTAATTTAGGTTTTTTCTATGTACGAAAAAGTCTTCAGCCATCTCAAGCATTATTTTACAATTAACTTTAATTAAATTGGTAGGGGGGGAGTGATAAGAATAATTAATAATTATTTCTAAACCCTTTAGCTAAAGTCAACACTGACCAACCTATGCCCGTTCCCTACCCCAGACCATTCCCTCTACAAATACATTAATTTAGTAATAATAAGCCTTAATAATATATTAATAAATAAATTTTAAAATAAATCTGTGTATGGCTGCAGCCTCCAGCATGTGGCCTCATTACATAGACAGACATTCTCTTTATATATATATATATATATATATATATATATATATATATATAAATATATATATATATATATATATATATATATATATATATTGTGACGATAATCTCCTTCAAGAGATTGAGCCTGCTCTTCCCTCCAAAATTACGTCTTCACAATTATATAAAAAGACTATGGAAGAAATGTCCAACAACGCCAACAACACCAGCACCAGCAAGGCTTGCCAGGGTGAGCAGAAACGTATGCAACCAGCCACCTGTTCGAACTCCAACCACCAAACTACCCGTTGATCGCTACGGCTCCGCTGATTGGTCGCCGGTCTGGCTGCACCTGCACTCGCCCCAATACTACCTGATGTCTGGGGTCGCCCCAACATCAGTCCTCAGAATGTTCCGTGCTTTCGTAGCCAGCACTCCTCCCAGCTAGACGTTAGCGTGTACTGAGAGAGGTGGTGGCTTTAAGCCAATATTCCAGCACCTCCCACTTAACTTTTGTGTTGCACTTCTTATTATTTTGCCTTAACGTAACTTTCATTGTGTCATTTAAGTATTCTTATTATTTTGATTCATTGATTTTATTATACATATTTGTTTGTCCATATTTTCATGTTTTGATTTATTTAACGTAATTAAAATTTCATTGTTAAAGTGTTTTGTGTGTCTTCTCCTTACCTTACCACAGACGAAGTTCCAGTTTTTCTATTTTTTTTTATAACTATGTGACGAGGCCATACCCCTAGCCTTAAACAGCCGAACACCAACGCGTTACCGTCACAAGTTATATGGGGGCCTGTCCTAGGAGCTTAACTCAGGTACTGGTGCTAAGTGGTAATTTATGGTAAGCGTATTTAACTTTGTTAACGTAGCTTTACTATTTTTCATTCAATTTCATTTTTTATAAGGTGCGGTGTATTGTGCATTACGAGAGTAACATATAGTGAAGGTGAGACAACTTTGGATTACGTGGTGACTGTAGGCCTCAGTCATACTCTTAATTGGTCATCTCTCCCTCCTTGTTATTACTCGTATTTACCATCTATGTCCCTTGAATATTTCTCATTCTGACAGATCATCATATTGGTACCCTGGTACTGTGGTCTGCCCCGGGTCAAGAGTACCCAATCTTCTGCAATCTGACTGTAGGAGGACAAAGAGGGCCATAGTTCCTCTAGCTCGAACTTAGTTGCTGAATTGGGACCTCAGCAGCAGTTCTCGTCACCAGTTGACACCTCGCACCCCTACACGTCAGTCAGAGATGATGATACATACAACGGTAGGGAATTAGCTTATTTTTTCAGAGCACAAAAGTTCGCTAATTCTGTAAGTATCATATTAAATTCAGTGGGAAAAACTTGCTTTATGTCCTATAGAGACTTGGCAAGGTATGCCTACATCCTTGGACTACCAATTTTACTTTTGAAGCATTTAACTGTTTCATTTGTTTTCGAAACTTTGTTTCATTTGTTAGTAGGATTTTCTTGCCCTTATTCTCTTACATGAGTACCGGGTACAAGATTTCCTGCGCCCTTGATTTAATTTAATATCTTTCACTTAACGTTAATTGTTAAAGATCACACAGGATAGGTACCAGTTGCCACGTTGTCCTGTTTCTGACATTTCACTACTGAACATTCGTGTACCTTTATTTGCTAATTTCACCATGTTTCGTCTCCAAACTTTCCGTGCAAATCCAGCAGGTGAAATAGGGACTTTAAGTCGTGCCAAGAGGACTGAATTACAAACTCTTGCACATGAGTATCAACTAGAAGTTCCCTACCAAGCCAACAAAAATGACCTACACAACCTGTTGCTGGATTACTATTTAGAGCAAGGTAAGATAGACTCTGAAACTCATGAAACTTACTATATTGCAGAGAAAACTGACTTGGCAACGATGAAACTTAAACTAGAGCTGGCCAAGATTGAACGTGAGCAGCAAAGAGAAGCAGCTGCCATACGAAGGGAAGAACAAGAACGCGAAGCTGCTTTGAGGAGAGAAGAACACGAACGTGAGGTCGCCTTGCTCCATGAACGTGAGAGAGTACAACTTGAAACAAAACAACGCGAGTTGGAAATGCAACGTGAACATGACAAGCAACAAGCGACTCTGGCTCTTGAGTGTCGTCAACGGGAATACACGTTGGAAACTTCACACCTCGCTCAACGCCAGCAAGCTACTGCCAATCTTCCCGTCAGTTTTAATATATCACATGCAAGTAAGTTAATGCCATCCTTTGTAGAAGCAGAAGTTGATGTGTTTTTCACCACCTTTGAAACCCTTGCTAATCAACTCAGTTGGCCTGTCGACCAATGGGCCACACTTCTCAGAGTCCATCTTACAGGTAGAGCTGCAGTCACACTCAGTACTTTGGCGTCTGAGAATGACTACTACACTCTGAAACAAGCAGTGTTAGACGCCTACCTACTTTCCACCGAAAGTTATAGAAGGAAATTCCGTGACCACCTGAAGGCAAGTACCACTACCTTCCTCGAGTTTGCTAACACGAAACGGAGGTATTTCATGAAATGGCTGGAAGCAGCACATGTCTCTACTTTTACAGAACTCGTCAACCTGATGCTTGTTGAAGAATTCTTGAGACGTGTGCCGCCTCCTGTCCGCCTCTACTTAGCAGATAAAGAAGAAACCGACTACCTGAAGTGTGCTAAGTCGGCTGACACTTACAGCCTCATCCACCGGCTGACACCTGAACCATCCTCCAGTAAGAAGTCGTGGTACAGTTACGAGAAGGTGAGCCCCGATCAAGCTGGTTCACAACTGTACTGCAAGTATTGTAGACTCTATGGACATACCATAGACAAGTGTGGTAAGTCTCAATACAAGGGAACCACTGACCAACAACGACCCAAACCAACTCCTCCTAAGTCCGGTAAGCCTGTGATGAATGTTGGTGTTGATGTTAATGATCTTTCTCTTTTCAGTAACCACCTGTATACTGGAACTGTCTCTGCCAACGGTTCAAATCCGGAGGGACGTTTCAAATTGAAGATCTTGAGGGACACAGCGGCTCTACAATCGATCATCTTGAAGTCGGCTGTGCCCAACATAGTCTACACCGGGGAAACAGTCTTCATCACTGACGGTCACTTCATCACTGCTACCACTCCATACCCTCTCGCCAGAGTCCACCTGAATTGTCCCTACGTGAACGGGGAAGTCCAAGTCGCCGTCAGGGAAAAGCCTTTTCCCATGCCTGGAGTGCAACTTCTCCTAGGCAACGACTTGGCAGAAGACCTACAACCGACCAACCTGATCGTCATGGACAAACCCCAGGTGTGTAACTCTGTGCCAATAAATCCTGTTCTCGAGTATGTTCCAGCAGAGGTTCAAGAGAGTGATGAAGTTTCTCCTCCGGTTCTCGTGACCACCCGTGCACAAGCCGCACGTCCACAGCCAGCTGACTCTACTGCCACCGCTGTCCCTCAAGACCCTCAGAAACTACCCCCGCATCTGACCAAGTTGGAGTTCCGTAAGTTGCAGAGGGAAGATCTTACTTTAACACCATTGTTTTTCCAGGCTGAGACTCAACCCGACAGTATTCCTGGGTTCTTCCTAGAGAACGACTTGCTCTACCGCAGATATAGACCCAGTAAACTGAAGGAGGAGGACGATTGGGCCAACACCGAACAACTTGTGATTCCCACCAGCCTGCGGCCCACTATTCTACACCTGGCCCACGGAGCATTCTCCCACTACGGCTTCAACAAGACTTACCATGGGATTCGTCAAGACTACTACTGGCCAGGTATGGTAAATAACGTCAAACAGTACGTAAAACAGTGTCATACATGTCAGATGGCAGGCAAACCGAACGTCTCCATTCCCAGAGCACCACTGATTCCCATACAGGTGCCTGCGGAACCTTTCCACAGACTCATAATAGACTGTGTTGGTCCTTTACCTCGGACCAGTTCAGGTAACGCCTACATCCTAACCATCCTGTGTCCTACCACCAGATTTCCCATAGCAGTTCCAGTGAAGAACATCACGGCTGCTACGGTTATCAAACATCTATTAAAGATCTTCACTCAATACGGATTTCCCAGGGAGATTCAAAGTGACTGTGGCACCAACTTCACCAGTGATCTCTTCAAAAGGACACTGGAGGAGTTCAACATCAAACAGGTATTGTCCAGCCCCTATCATCCTGCTTCACAGGGTTCTCTTGAACGTAGTCATCAGACCATCAAAGCACTCTTGAAAAAGTTTTGTAGTGAAACCTCAAAGGATTGGGATAAGCAGATTGACCTAATAATGTGTATTTTCAGAAGTCTCCCCAATGAGTCCCTAGGAGTATCTCCTTATGAGATGCTCTACGGCCGTAAGTGCCGTACTCCCCTTAAGGCTTTCAAAGACTCTCTCAGAGATGCCACCTTCAGTGAGCATCAGAATGTGCCCCAGTTTCTTCAAAACCTTCAACACATTCTAGAGAGAGTCCACCGCTTTGCTCATGATAATCTATTGAAAGCCCAGGTGAGAATGAAGACTCATTACGACCAGACCAGCAAAGTAAGAAAATTCAAGCCGGGAGACTTCGTCCTTGCTTATTTCCCTATCCCAGGTTCACCTTTACAAAACAGATTTTCAGGACCCTACTGCGTCAAAGAGTGCAGGAATAATAATAATTATGTGATAGAGACTCCAGATAGGCGGCGGAAGACCCAGCTGTGCCACGTCAACCTCCTGAAGCAATATAATGGTACTCCTCCCACTGTCTTGATTAATTGTTCTACCTTCACAGAACCCTACATCCACAGTGAGACCATCCCGGCTTCTTCTCCCGAAAGCACTGACAAGGAGTCGGCGCTTTCTAATTCCAAAATCCTTAATGATCTTCCCAAATGCTTTCAGGATAATAATCGTGCTCCTATGCCCTCTTCTAATTCCACTCTCACCTCGTCAGATAAGCCCTTCATCCTCCATGTCGACGCCAATGGTACCGACGTGGGTGGTGTCGTGATGCAGCAACGAGGCGAGAAGAATACACCTGTCAGCGACTACTGCTACAAGGATCTACGGAACAATTGGCAAGGAGCTACTCTTCCTCATCCTGAAGCTTCAGCACTTCACTCCACACCTGAAAAGTGCTCGGTCCACCATCAATACGGACCACACCACCCTACACCTCCTGCAGCACGCCCACTTCTCATCTCAACGTCTTCTACTATGGGCTTGCTACCTGCAGAAATTCAACCTGGAGACACGCTATACCAAGAGTCTGACAACATCTTAGCCCATGATCTCTCCAGAGTTTATGAAGTAGAAGCGACTCCATCCATTACTCCACCACATAACGACGTACTTCTTCCAGAACCGCAGGCTTCGGGGGAGAGTTGTGACGATAATCTCCTTCAAGAGATTGAGCCTGCTCTTCCCTCCAAAATTACGTCTTCACAATTATATAAAAAGACTATGGAAGAAATGTCCAACAACGCCAACAACACCAGCACCAGCAAGGCTTGCCAGGGTGAGCAGAAACGTATGCAACCAGCCACCTGTTCGAACTCCAACCACCAAACTACCCGTTGATCGCTACGGCTCCGCTGATTGGTCGCCGGTCTGGCTGCACCTGCACTCGCCCCAATACTACCTGATGTCTGGGGTCGCCCCAACATCAGTCCTCAGAATGTTCCGTGCTTTCGTAGCCAGCACTCCTCCCAGCTAGACGTTAGCGTGTACTGAGAGAGGTGGTGGCTTTAAGCCAATATTCCAGCACCTCCCACTTAACTTTTGTGTTGCACTTCTTATTATTTTGCCTTAACGTAACTTTCATTGTGTCATTTAAGTATTCTTATTATTTTGATTCATTGATTTTATTATACATATTTGTTTGTCCATATTTTCATGTTTTGATTTATTTAACGTAATTAAAATTTCATTGTTAAAGTGTTTTGTGTGTCTTCTCCTTACCTTACCACAGACGAAGTTCCAGTTTTTCTATTTTTTTTTATAACTATGTGACGAGGCCATACCCCTAGCCTTAAACAGCCGAACACCAACGCGTTACCGTCACAATATATATATATATATATATATATATATATATATATATATATATATATATATACATAAATAAATATTCACTAATACATTCCTTTAAAATTGACACAAGCGGATTAAGGCGTCCTGTACATACCAGTTGCATTGCTCCTTTCAGTATGGGTTCGAGTCACTTCTGGCATGTGAGTTTTCAGTTGCATATAGTCCTGGGGACCATTAAGGCTTGTTCGCATGTATATATTTATATATATATATATATATATATATATATATATATATATATATATATATATATATATATATATATATATATATATATATATATATATATATCCCTTCCTATTATATACTCCCTTCCTATTATAAAAAAAAATATATATATATATGTATATATATTTAAAAAATCTGTCATATTTGTAAATTAAATAATAAATATTTAATTATTAAATTTAATTTAATTTGTTTTATTAATATAATGTTTTAATAATTTAATAAAATAATAATTTATTAAAAAAAATTAATTTGATTACTTATTTAATAAAATTAAATAATAAATAATAAATTAAATATTGATATATACTTGTGTGTCCAGGAGGCCATCTGTGTCCCCTCAGATGGTCTCCCTTATCACAGTTTGTGTCTATTGATGTGTGTCTGTGTGTGAGTGTGTATATCCCTGTGAGTGTCCGGGCGAGTGTGTGTGAGTGTGAGTGTCCGGGTGCGTGTGTGTCCGGTTATACCTGTGGGTCCAGGAGGCCATCTGTGTCCCCTCAGATGGTCTCCTTTATCACAGTCTATGGGAGTGTGTGAGTGTGAGTGCCACTGTGAGTGTTCGGGTGAGGGTGTGTGTGTGAGTGTCCGGGTTTATGTGAGGTTTGGTTCCAGGGAAACATCCTTCCCCCCACCCTTCCCATATCTCCTCCCTTATTCCCTCCGTGGGTTCGAATCCCAGGTGATTAGACCTGCTCTAGGTCCATGGATCCAAGGTATCCATCCGTGGGCCCAACGGATTTCACCCCTTCCCCACTTTCCAAGGGCCAGGCCAATTCCAGCTATCCAGGGAACCTGTCGAAACAGAGGCAGCTACAGGAGGGAACACACAAATATTTGTGCCCTGCAGTTACACACCCGTTCCGACAGACTCGATCGCAATCTATCCAGATGAGAACACGTTCTCTTCCGACTAGACCACGCTGGAGTCGCTGTATGTCTCAAATTTGGTTCCTTTATTTATAGTTAGTATTTTTGGTGAATTAATTGATTTGTTTTAATTTTTTATTGACTTAGGAAAAACGATTTGGGGAGTTGGTGGGGGGGGGAGGGGGAGGGGGGGTTGTGTGTGTAATGGATTGTCGAGATCGTGGTTGGTTAGTATTTATCTAGTTGTGTTCACCTAGTTGTGCTTGCGAGGGTTGAGCTCTACTCTTTCGGCCCGCCTCTCAACTGTCAATCAATCAATTATTACTAACTAATAAAAAACATTCCACACAAACACACCCAGGAAGCAGCCCGTAACAGCTGTCTAACGCCCAGGTACATATTTACTGCAAGGTAACAGGGGCATCAGAATGATAGAAACTCTGCTGATTTCCGTTTGTTCCATCACCGTGGGATCGAATGAGCTACGATTACGAGTCGAGAGCGACGTCCACTCAGCTATAAAGCCCCCTAGTTTGTGTATTGGTGCAAAAGATAATTTGGGAGAGGTTAAGGGAAAGGAATGATGTTTGGTGGCTTTGAAAGCTTTGGATGGGAGGGGGGTTGGCAGTTATGAATTAAAATTGTTAATTATTTAAGATAGGATATATATGCAAAAGACGTTGCGAGATATAGTAAGAAAAGTGTTTCTGACTGAGGTTAGGTACTGTGTGATTGACTTGTATATTAGAAAAAGAACACTTATTAGAAACTTAGATGATCTTGTGAAATGTTCCTTAGCAAATAGTTGTAAATTATTGTGTAAAAGGCCTATGGTTACCTTACCCTAAACAAACACACGTGAGCACAATTAGTCCACGGGATTGAGAGAGAGTGAGAGTGAACAGCGAAATAGTAACAAAAAATGTGATAATGAGGGGAAACTATGACATTCAAATGTTAACCATATAAATTACAGTAACACTAACCGAGCGTCCACATACATATTCCAATCAATTTACATAAATAAACATTCACTAATATATTCCTTTAAAATGGACACACGCAGATAGTTGCAGTACACATGTCAGTTCAATTACTGGTACACATAAACACTCATAGCTGGACGTGTCTGTCCATCTTGACAATAGTAGACATGTAACAAAAAATGTGACAATAATGGGAAACCATGTCATTCAAACGTATAAATGTTAACCATATAAATTACAGTAACACTAATCGCGCGCACACGTACATATGTCAATCAATTTACATAAATACACATTCACTAATGTGTACCTTTAAAATGGACACATACAGATAATTACCGTACACATGTCAGTTCAATTACAGGTACACATACACACACATAGCTTCACGTGTCTGTCGGTCTTGACAGACACGTGAAGTCGGTTGTCGGTCATGTGTACACATGGATACGCACACAAAACAGTCCATTATCAATTAATGTGTGTGTGTGTGTGTGTGTGTATTTATTTTCTCCTTGTATTTACTATATGTATCTGCAGAATCGAGTTATTAGCTCTTGGACCCCGCCTATCAAATATATGTATTTTTCCTTTTTTTATATCTACTACATCTATTTCTCTCTAACACACACACACACACACACACACACACACAAACTGGAGGCCTACCGTCTAAACGGAGAGAGTTCGTTGGTTATAATCCAATGGTCCCATATCGAATTTCAGTTGATGCAATAGCAAATCGACAGATATTCTTTAACCTAATTCACCTGTTCACCAACTCCCCTCCGACCGGGGAGCCAGTCGGCCGAGCGGACAGCACACTGGACACTGGACTTGTGATCGAGTGGTCCCGGGTTCGATTCCGGGCGCTGCCGAGAAACAATGGGCAGAGTTTCTTTCACCCTGTGCCTCTGTTACCTTGCAGTAAAACAGGTACCTGGGTGTTAGTCAGCTGTCACGGGCTACTTCCTGGGGGTGGAGGCCTGGTCGAAGACCGGACCGCGGGGACACTAAAGCCCCGAAATCATCTCAAGAAGAACCTCAAGAGATAAGCACAAAGGAATCCATCAATGGATCCATCTATCTATCTACTTATATCTGTCAATCCATCAATCTATCTTCCCATAAACCAACCATTTATCATTATATACATTTATATTCCATTTATCCGTCCATCAACTCTTCTGTCTATCCATCCATCTACTCATATGTCTTTCCATCCATCAGATAGACGGATGCATCTATGCATCCGTCTATCCGTCAATGTATTATTTAGCAATCAATGTAAACATCCATCTATCTACTTATATAAATTTTCCTTTAATCCCTGTTTCACGTGCACCACTCCCCCTGTTCCCCCATCCCCATCCCTGTTTCACCTGCACCACTCCCCCTGTTCCCCCATCCCCATCCCTGTTTCACCTGCACCACTTCCCCTGTTCCCCCATCCCCATCCCTGTTTCACCTGCACCACTCCCCCTGTTCCCCCATCTCCATCCCTGTTTCACCTGCACCACTCCCTCTGTTTCTCCCTCTTCATCCCTGTTTCACCTGCACCACTCCCTCTGTTTCTCCCTCTTCATCCCTGTTTCACCTGCACCACTCCCCCCTGTTTCTCCCTCTTCATCCCTGTTTCATATGCACCACTCCCCCTGTTCCCCCATCCCCATCCCTGTTTCACCTGTACAGCACCCCCTGTTCCCCCCTCTTCCTCCCTGTTTCACCTGCACCACTCCCCCCTGTTCCCTCTCTTCATTCCACCTCTAAATCCCGTATCCTTCCCCCCCCCCACCACCTTTGCACCTCTTCCTTTAACTTAAATCAGGACCAATAAACTACTTTATGTGTTTAATTTAGGTTTTTTCTATGTACGAAAAAGTCTTCAGCCATCTCAAGCATTATTTTACAATTAACTTTAATTAAATTGGTAGGGGGGGAGTGATAAGAATAATTAATAATCATTTCTAAACCCTTTAGCTAAAGTCAACACTGACCAACCTATGCCCGTTCCCTACCCCAGACCATTCCCTCTACAAATACATTAATTTAGTAATAATAAGCCTTATTAATATATTAATAAATAAATTTTAAAATAAATCTGTGTATGGCTGCAGCCTCCAGCATGTGGCCTCATTACATAGACAGACATTCTCTTTATATATATATATATATATATATATATATATATATATATATATATATATATATATATATATATATATATATATATATATATATACATAAATAAATATTCACTAATACATTCCTTTAAAATTGACACAAGCGGATTAAGGCGTCCTGTACATACCAGTTGCATTGCTCCTTTCAGTATGGGTTCGAGTCACTTCTGGCATGTGAGTTTTCAGTTGCATATAGTCCTGGGGACCATTAAGGCTTGTTCGCATGTATATATTTATATATATATATATATATATATATATATATATATATATATATATATATATATATATATATATATATATATATATATATATATATATATATATATATATATATATATATCCCTTCCTATTATATACTCCCTTCCTATTATAAAAAAAAAATATATATATATATGTATATATATTTAAAAAATCTGTCATATTTGTAAATTAAATAATAAATATTTAATTATTAAATTTAATTTAATTTGTTTTATTAATATAATGTTTTAATAATTTAATAAAATAATAATTTATTAAAAAAAATTAATTTGATTACTTATTTAATAAAATTAAATAATAAATAATAAAATAAATATTGATATATACTTGTGTGTCCAGGAGGCCATCTGTGTCCCCTCAGATGGTCTCCCTTATCACAGTTTGTGTCTATTGATGTGTGTCTGTGTGTGAGTGTGTATATCCCTGTGAGTGTCCGGGCGAGTGTGTGTGAGTGTGAGTGTCCGGGTGCGTGTGTGTCCGGTTATACCTGTGGGTCCAGGAGGCCATCTGTGTCCCCTCAGATGGTCTCCTTTATCACAGTCTATGGGAGTGTGTGAGTGTGAGTGCCACTGTGAGTGTTCGGGTGAGGGTGTGTGTGTGAGTGTCCGGGTTTATGTGAGGTTTGGTTCCAGGGAAACATCCTTCCCCCCACCCTTCCCATATCTCCTCCCTTATTCCCACCGTGGGTTCGAATCCCAGGTGATTGGACCTGCTCTAGGTCCATGGATCCAAGGTATCCATCCGTGGGCCCAACGGATTTCACCCCTTCCCCACTTTCCAAGGGCCAGGCCAATTCCAGCTATCCAGGGAACCTGTCGAAACAGAGGCAGCTACAGGAGGGAACACACAAATATTTGTGCCCTGCAGTTACACACCCGTTCCGACAGACTCGATCGCAATCTATCCAGATGAGAACACGTTCTCTTCCGACTAGACCACGCTGGAGTCGCTGTATGTCTCAAATTTGGTTCCTTTATTTATAGTTAGTATTTTTGGTGAATTAATTGATTTGTTTTAATTTTTTATTGACTTAGGAAAAACGATTTGGGGAGTTGGTGGGGGGGGGAGGGGGAGGGGGGGTTGTGTGTGTAATGGATTGTCGAGATCGTGGTTGGTTAGTATTTATCTAGTTGTGTTCACCTAGTTGTGCTTGCGAGGGTTGAGCTCTACTCTTTCGGCCCGCCTCTCAACTGTCAATCAATCAATTATTACTAACTAATAAAAAACATTCCACACAAACACACCCAGGAAGCAGCCCGTAACAGCTGTCTAACGCCCAGGTACATATTTACTGCAAGGTAACAGGAGCATCAGAATGATAGAAACTCTGCTGATTTCCGTTTGTTCCATCACCGTGGGATCGAATGAGCTACGATTACGAGTCGAGAGCGACGTGCACTCAGCTATAAAGCCCCCTAGTTTGTGTATTGGTGCAAAAGATAATTTGGGAGAGGTTAAGGGAAAGGAATGATGTTTGGTGGCTTTGAAAGCTTTGGATGGGAGGGGGGTTGGCAGTTATGAATTAAAATTGTTAATTATTTAAGATAGGATATATATGCAAAAGACGTTGCGAGATATAGTAAGAAAAGTGTTTCTGACTGAGGTTAGGTACTGTGTGATTGACTTGTATATTAGAAAAAGAACACTTATTAGAAACTTAGATGATCTTGTGAAATGTTCCTTAGCAAATAGTTGTAAATTATTGTGTAAAAGGCCTATGGTTACCTTACCCTAAACAAACACACGTGAGCACAATTAGTCCACGGGATTGAGAGAGAGTGAGAGTGAACAGCGAAATCGTAACAAAAAATGTGATAATGAGGGGAAACTATGACATTCAAATGTTAACCATATAAATTACAGTAACACTAACCGAGCGTCCACATACATATTCCAATCAATTTACATAAATAAACATTCACTAATATATTCCTTTAAAATGGACACACGCAGATAGTTGCAGTACACATGTCAGTTCAATTACTGGTACACATAAACACTCATAGCTGGACGTGTCTGTCCATCTTGACAATAGTAGACATGTAACAAAAAATGTGACAATAATGGGAAACCATGTCATTCAAACGTATAAATGTTAACCATATAAATTACAGTAACACTAATCGCGCGCACACGTACATATGTCAATCAATTTACATAAATACACATTCACTAATGTGTACCTTTAAAATGGACACATACAGATAATTACCGTACACATGTCAGTTCAATTACAGGTACACATACACACACATAGCTTCACGTGTCTGTCGGTCTTGACAGACACGTGAAGTCGGTTGTCGGTCATGTGTACACATGGATACGCACACAAAACAGTCCATTATCAATTAATGTGTGTGTGTGTGTGTGTGTGTATTTATTTTCTCCTTGTATTTACTATATGTATCTGCAGAATCGAGTTATTAGCTCTTGGACCCCGCCTATCAAATATATGTATTTTTCCTTTTTTTTATATCTACTACATCTATTTCTCTCTAACACACACACACACACACACACACACACACAAACTGGAGGCCTACCGTCTAAACGGAGAGAGTTCGTTGGTTATAATCCAATGGTCCCATATCGAATTTCAGTTGATGCAATAGCAAATCGACAGATATTCTTTAACCTAATTCACCTGTTCACCAACTCCCCTCCGACCGGGGAGCCAGTCGGCCGAGCGGACAGCACACTGGACACTGGACTTGTGATCGAGTGGTCCCGGGTTCGATTCCGGGCGCTGCCGAGAAACAATGGGCAGAGTTTCTTTCACCCTGTGCCTCTGTTACCTTGCAGTAAAACAGGTACCTGGGTGTTAGTCAGCTGTCACGGGCTACTTCCTGGGGGTGGAGGCCTGGTCGAAGACCGGACCGCGGGGACACTAAAGCCCCGAAATCATCTCAAGAAGAACCTCAAGAGATAAGCACAAAGGAATCCATCAATGGATCCATCTATCTATCTACTTATATCTGTCAATCCATCAATCTATCTTCCCATAAACCAACCATTTATCATTATATACATTTATATTCCATTTATCCGTCCATCAACTCTTCTGTCTATCCATCCATCTACTCATATGTCTTTCCATCCATCAGATAGACGGATGCATCTATGCATCCGTCTATCCGTCAATGTATTATTTAGCAATCAATGTAAACATCCATCTATCTACTTATATAAATTTTCCTTTAATCCCTGTTTCACGTGCACCACTCCCCCTGTTCCCCCATCCCCATCCCTGTTTCACCTGCACCACTACCCCTGTTCCCCCATCCCCATCCCTGTTTCACCTGCACCACTTCCCCTGTTCCCCCATCCCCATCCCTGTTTCACCTGCACCACTCCCCCTGTTCCCCCATCTCCATCCCTGTTTCACCTGCACCACTCCCTCTGTTTCTCCCTCTTCATCCCTGTTTCACCTGCACCACTCCCTCTGTTTCTCCCTCTTCATCCCTGTTTCACCTGCACCACTCCCCCCTGTTTCTCCCTCTTCATCCCTGTTTCATATGCACCACTCCCCCTGTTCCCCCATCCCCATCCCTGTTTCACCTGTACAGCACCCCCTGTTCCCCCCTCTTCCTCCCTGTTTCACCTGCACCACTCCCCCCTGTTCCCTCTCTTCATTCCACCTCTAAATCCCGTATCCTTCCCCCCCCGCCCCCCCACCACCTTTGCACCTCTTCCTTTAACTTAAATCAGGACCAATAAACTACTTTATGTGTTTAATTTAGGTTTTTTCTATGTACGAAAAAGTCTTCAGCCATCTCAAGCATTATTTTACAATTAACTTTAATTAAATTGGTAGGGGGGGAGTGATAAGAATAATTAATAATTATTTCTAAACCATTTAGCTAAAGTCAACACTGACCAACCTATGCCCGTTCCCTACCCCAGACCATTCCCTCTACAAATACATTAATTTAGTAATAATAAGCCTTAATAATATATTAATAAATAAATTTTAAAATAAATCTGTGTATGGCTGCAGCCTCCAGCATGTGGCCTCATTACATAGACAGACATTCTCTTTATATATATATATATATATATATATATATATATATATATATATATATATATATATATATATATATATATATATATATATATATATACATATATAAATATTCACTAATACATTCCTTTAAAATTGACACAAGCGGATTAAGTCGTCCTGTACATACCAGTTGCATTGCTCCTTTCAGTATGGGTTCGAGTCACTTCTGGCATGTGAGTTTTCAGTTGCATATAGTCCTGGGGACCATTAAGGCTTGTTCGCATGTATATATATATATATATATATATATATATATATATATATATATATATATATATATATATATATATATATATATATATATATATATATATATATATATATATATATATATATATATCCCTTCCTATTATATACTCCCTTCCTATTATAAAAAAAATATATATATATATATATGTATATATATTTAAAAAATCTGTCATATTTGTAAATTAAATAATAAATATTTAATTATTAAATTTAATTTAATTTGTTTTATTAATATAATGTTTTAATAATTTAATAAAATAATAATTTATTAAAAAAAATTAATTTGATTACTTATTTAATAAAATTAAATAATAAATAATAAATTAAATATTGATATATACTTGTGTGTCCAGGAGGCCATCTGTGTCCCCTCAGATGGTCTCCCTTATCACAGTTTGTGTCTATTGATGTGTGTCTGTGTGTGAGTGTGTATATCCCTGTGAGTGTCCGGGCGAGTGTGTGTGAGTGTGAGTGTCCGGGTGCGTGTGTGTCCGGTTATACCTGTGGGTCCAGGAGGCCATCTGTGTCCCCTCAGATGGTCTCCTTTATCACAGTCTATGGGAGTGTGTGAGTGTGAGTGCCACTGTGAGTGTTCGGGTGAGGGTGTGTGTGTGAGTGTCCGGGTTTATGTGAGGTTTGGTTCCAGGGAAACATCCTTCCCCCCACCCTTCCCATATCTCCTCCCTTATTCCCACCGTGGGTTCGAATCCCAGGTGATTAGACCTGCTCTAGGTCCATGGATCCAAGGTATCCATCCGTGGGCCCAACGGATTTCACCCCTTCCCCACTTTCCAAGGGCCAGGCCAATTCCAGCTATCCAGGGAACCTGTCGAAACAGAGGCAGCTACAGGAGGGAACACACAAATATTTGTGCCCTGCAGTTACACACCCGTTCCGACAGACTCGATCGCAATCTATCCAGATGAGAACACGTTCTCTTCCGACTAGACCACGCTGGAGTCGCTGTATGTCTCAAATTTGGTTCCTTTATTTATAGTTAGTATTTTTGGTGAATTAATTGATTTGTTTTAATTTTTTATTGACTTAGGAAAAACGATTTGGGGAGTTGGTGGGGGGGGGGAGGGGGAGGGGGGGTTGTGTGTGTAATGGATTGTCGAGATCGTGGTTGGTTAGTATTTATCTAGTTGTGTTCACCTAGTTGTGCTTGCGAGGGTTGAGCTCTACTCTTTCGGCCCGCCTCTCAACTGTCAATCAATCAATTATTACTAACTAATAAAAAACATTCCACACAAACACACCCAGGAAGCAGCCCGTAACAGCTGTCTAACGCCCAGGTACATATTTACTGCAAGGTAACAGGGGCATCAGAATGATAGAAACTCTGCTGATTTCCGTTTGTTCCATCACCGTGGGATCGAATGAGCTACGATTACGAGTCGAGGGCGACGTGCACTCAGCTATAAAGCCCCCTAGTTTGTGTATTGGTGCAAAAGATAATTTGGGAGAGGTTAAGGGAAAGGAATGATGTTTGGTGGCTTTGAAAGCTTTGGATGGGAGGGGGGTTGGCAGTTATGAATTAAAATTGTTAATTATTTAAGATAGGATATATATGCAAAAGACGTTGCGAGATATAGTAAGAAAAGTGTTTCTGACTGAGGTTAGGTACTGTGTGATTGACTTGTATATTAGGAAAAAGAACACTTATTAGAAACTTAGATGATCTTTTGAAATTTTCCTTAGCAAATAGTTGTAAATTATTGTGTAAAAGGCCTATGGTTACTTTACCCTAAACAAACACACGTGAGCACAATTAGTCCACGGGATTCAGAGAGAGTGAGAGTGAACAGCGAAATAGTAACAAAAAATGTGACAATGAGGGGAAACTATGACATTCAAATGTTAACCATATAAATTACAGTAACACTAACCGAGCGTCCACATACATATTCCAATCAATTTACATAAATAAACATTCACTAATATATTCCTTTAAAATGGACACACGCAGATAGTTGCAGTACACATGTCAGTTCAATTACTGGTACACATAAACACTCATAGCTGGACGTGTCTGTCCATCTTGACAATAGTAGACATGTAACAAAAAATGTGACAATAATGGGAAACCATGTCATTCAAACGTATAAATGTTAACCATATAAATTACAGTAACACTAATCGCGCGCACACGTACATATGTCAATCAATTTACATAAATACACATTCACTAATGTGTACCTTTAAAATGGACACATACAGATAATTACCGTACACATGTCAGTTCAATTACAGGTACACATACACACACATAGCTTCACGTGTCTGTCGGTCTTGACAGACACGTGAAGTCGGTTGTCGGTCATGTGTACACATGGATACGCACACAAAACAGTCCATTATCAATTAATGTGTGTGTGTGTGTGTGTGTGTATTTATTTTCTCCTTGTATTTACTATATGTATCTGCAGAATCGAGTTATTAGCTCTTGGACCCCGCCTATCAAATATATGTATTTTTCCTTTTTTTATATCTACTACATCTATTTCTCTCTAACACACACACACACACACACACACACACACAAACTGGAGGCCTACCGTCTAAACGGAGAGAGTTCGTTGGTTATAATCCAATGGTCCCATATCGAATTTCAGTTGATGCAATAGCAAATCGACAGATATTCTTTAACCTAATTCACCTGTTCACCAACTCCCCTCCGACCGGGGAGCCAGTCGGCCGAGCGGACAGCACACTGGACACTGGACTTGTGATCGAGTGGTCCCGGGTTCGATTCCGGGCGCTGCCGAGAAACAATGGGCAGAGTTTCTTTCACCCTGTGCCTCTGTTACCTTGCAGTAAAACAGGTACCTGGGTGTTAGTCAGCTGTCACGGGCTACTTCCTGGGGGTGGAGGCCTGGTCGAAGACCGGACCGCGGGGACACTAAAGCCCCGAAATCATCTCAAGAAGAACCTCAAGAGATAAGCACAAAGGAATCCATCAATGGATCCATCTATCTATCTACTTATATCTGTCAATCCATCAATCTATCTTCCCATAAACCAACCATTTATCATTATATACATTTATATTCCATTTATCCGTCCATCAACTCTTCTGTCTATCCATCCATCTACTCATATGTCTTTCCATCCATCAGATAGACGGATGCATCTATGCATCCGTCTATCCGTCAATGTATTATTTAGCAATCAATGTAAACATCCATCTATCTACTTATATAAATTTTCCTTTAATCCCTGTTTCACGTGCACCACTCCCCCTGTTCCCCCATCCCCATCCCTGTTTCACCTGCACCACTCCCCCTGTTCCCCCATCCCCATCCCTGTTTCACCTGCACCACTTCCCCTGTTCCCCCATCCCCATCCCTGTTTCACCTGCACCACTCCCCCTGTTCCCCCATCTCCATCCCTGTTTCACCTGCACCACTCCCTCTGTTTCTCCCTCTTCATCCCTGTTTCACCTGCACCACTCCCTCTGTTTCTCCCTCTTCATCCCTGTTTCACCTGCACCACTCCCCCCTGTTTCTCCCTCTTCATCCCTGTTTCATATGCACCACTCCCCCTGTTCCCCCATCCCCATCCCTGTTTCACCTGTACAGCACCCCCTGTTCCCCCCTCTTCCTCCCTGTTTCACCTGCACCACTCCCCCCTGTTCCCTCTCTTCATTCCACCTCTAAATCCCGTATCCTTCCCCCCCCCCCACCACCTTTGCACCTCTTCCTTTAACTTAAATCAGGACCAATAAACTACTTTATGTGTTTAATTTAGGTTTTTTCTATGTACGAAAAAGTCTTCAGCCATCTCAAGCATTATTTTACAATTAACTTTAATTAAATTGGTAGGGGGGGAGTGATAAGAATAATTAATAATCATTTCTAAACCCTTTAGCTAAAGTCAACACTGACCAACCTATGCCCGTTCCCTACCCCAGACCATTCCCTCTACAAATACATTAATTTAGTAATAATAAGCCTTATTAATATATTAATAAATAAATTTTAAAATAAATCTGTGTATGGCTGCAGCCTCCAGCATGTGGCCTCATTACATAGACAGACATTCTCTTTATATATATATATATATATATATATATATATATATATATATATATATATATATATATATATATATATATATATATATATATATATATACATAAATAAATATTCACTAATACATTCCTTTAAAATTGACACAAGCGGATTAAGGCGTCCTGTACATACCAGTTGCATTGCTCCTTTCAGTATGGGTTCGAGTCACTTCTGGCATGTGAGTTTTCAGTTGCATATAGTCCTGGGGACCATTAAGGCTTGTTCGCATGTATATATTATATATATATATATATATATATATATATATATATATATATATATATATATATATATATATATATATATATATATATATATATATATATATATATATATATATATATATATCCCTTCCTATTATATACTCCCTTCCTATTATAAAAAAAAAATATATATATATATGTATATATATTTAAAAAATCTGTCATATTTGTAAATTAAATAATAAATATTTAATTATTAAATTTAATTTAATTTGTTTTATTAATATAATGTTTTAATAATTTAATAAAATAATAATTTATTAAAAAAAATTAATTTGATTACTTATTTAATAAAATTAAATAATAAATAATAAAATAAATATTGATATATACTTGTGTGTCCAGGAGGCCATCTGTGTCCCCTCAGATGGTCTCCCTTATCACAGTTTGTGTCTATTGATGTGTGTCTGTGTGTGAGTGTGTATATCCCTGTGAGTGTCCGGGCGAGTGTGTGTGAGTGTGAGTGTCCGGGTGCGTGTGTGTCCGGTTATACCTGTGGGTCCAGGAGGCCATCTGTGTCCCCTCAGATGGTCTCCTTTATCACAGTCTATGGGAGTGTGTGAGTGTGAGTGCCACTGTGAGTGTTCGGGTGAGGGTGTGTGTGTGAGTGTCCGGGTTTATGTGAGGTTTGGTTCCAGGGAAACATCCTTCCCCCCACCCTTCCCATATCTCCTCCCTTATTCCCACCGTGGGTTCGAATCCCAGGTGATTGGACCTGCTCTAGGTCCATGGATCCAAGGTATCCATCCGTGGGCCCAACGGATTTCACCCCTTCCCCACTTTCCAAGGGCCAGGCCAATTCCAGCTATCCAGGGAACCTGTCGAAACAGAGGCAGCTACAGGAGGGAACACACAAATATTTGTGCCCTGCAGTTACACACCCGTTCCGACAGACTCGATCGCAATCTATCCAGATGAGAACACGTTCTCTTCCGACTAGACCACGCTGGAGTCGCTGTATGTCTCAAATTTGGTTCCTTTATTTATAGTTAGTATTTTTGGTGAATTAATTGATTTGTTTTAATTTTTTATTGACTTAGGAAAAACGATTTGGGGAGTTGGTGGGGGGGGGGGAGGGGGAGGGGGGGTTGTGTGTGTAATGGATTGTCGAGATCGTGGTTGGTTAGTATTTATCTAGTTGTGTTCACCTAGTTGTGCTTGCGAGGGTTGAGCTCTACTCTTTCGGCCCGCCTCTCAACTGTCAATCAATCAATTATTACTAACTAATAAAAAACATTCCACACAAACACACCCAGGAAGCAGCCCGTAACAGCTGTCTAACGCCCAGGTACATATTTACTGCAAGGTAACAGGGGCATCAGAATGATAGAAACTCTGCTGATTTCCGTTTGTTCCATCACCGTGGGATCGAATGAGCTACGATTACGAGTCGAGAGCGACGTCCACTCAGCTATAAAGCCCCCTAGTTTGTGTATTGGTGCAAAAGATAATTTGGGAGAGGTTAAGGGAAAGGAATGATGTTTGGTGGCTTTGAAAGCTTTGGATGGGAGGGGGGTTGGCAGTTATGAATTAAAATTGTTAATTATTTAAGATAGGATATATATGCAAAAGACGTTGCGAGATATAGTAAGAAAAGTGTTTCTGACTGAGGTTAGGTACTGTGTGATTGACTTGTATATTAGGAAAAAGAACACTTATTAGAAACTTAGATGATCTTGTGAAATGTTCCTTAGCAAATAGTTGTAAATTATTGTGTAAAAGGCCTATGGTTACCTTACCCTAAACAAACACACGTGAGCACAATTAGTCCACGGGATTGAGAGAGAGTGAGAGTGAACAGCGAAATCGTAACAAAAAATGTGATAATGAGGGGAAACTATGACATTCAAATGTTAACCATATAAATTACAGTAACACTAACCGAGCGTCCACATACATATTCCAATCAATTTACATAAATAAACATTCACTAATATATTCCTTTAAAATGGACACACGCAGATAGTTGCAGTACACATGTCAGTTCAATTACTGGTACACATAAACACTCATAGCTGGACGTGTCTGTCCATCTTGACAATAGTAGACATGTAACAAAAAATGTGACAATAATGGGAAACCATGTCATTCAAACGTATAAATGTTAACCATATAAATTACAGTAACACTAATCGCGCGCACACGTACATATGTCAATCAATTTACATAAATACACATTCACTAATGTGTACCTTTAAAATGGACACATACAGATAATTACCGTACACATGTCAGTTCAATTACAGGTACACATACACACACATAGCTTCACGTGTCTGTCGGTCTTGACAGACACGTGAAGTCGGTTGTCGGTCATGTGTACACATGGATACGCACACAAAACAGTCCATTATCAATTAATGTGTGTGTGTGTGTGTGTGTGTGTATTTATTTTCTCCTTGTATTTACTATATGTATCTGCAGAATCGAGTTATTAGATCTTGGACCCCGCCTATCAAATATATGTATTTTTCCTTTTTTTATATCTACTACATCTATTTCTCTCTAACACACACACACACACACACACACACACACACACAAACTGGAGGCCTACCGTCTAAACGGAGAGAGTTCGTTGGTTATAATCCAATGGTCCCATATCGAATTTCAGTTGATGCAATAGCAAATCGACAGATATTCTTTAACCTAATTCACCTGTTCACCAACTCCCCTCCGACCGGGAGCCAGTCGGCCGAGCGGACAGCACACTGGACACTGGACTTGTGATCGAGTGGTCCCGGGTTCGATTCCGGGCGCTGCCGAGAAACAATGGGCAGAGTTTCTTTCACCCTGTGCCTCTGTTACCTTGCAGTAAAACAGGTACCTGGGTGTTAGTCAGCTGTCACGGGCTACTTCCTGGGGGTGGAGGCCTGGTCGAAGACCGGACCGCGGGGACACTAAAGCCCCGAAATCATCTCAAGAAGAACCTCAAGAGATAAGCACAAAGGAATCCATCAATGGATCCATCTATCTATCTACTTATATCTGTCAATCCATCAATCTATCTTCCCATAAACCAACCATTTATCATTATATACATTTATATTCCATTTATCCGTCCATCAACTCTTCTGTCTATCCATCCATCTACTCATATGTCTTTCCATCCATCAGATAGACGGATGCATCTATGCATCCGTCTATCCGTCAATGTATTATTTAGCAATCAATGTAAACATCCATCTATCTACTTATATAAATTTTCCTTTAATCCCTGTTTCACGTGCACCACTCCCCCTGTTCCCCCATCCCCATCCCTGTTTCACCTGCACCACTACCCCTGTTCCCCCATCCCCATCCCTGTTTCACCTGCACCACTTCCCCTGTTCCCCCATCCCCATCCCTGTTTCACCTGCACCACTCCCCCTGTTCCCCCATCTCCATCCCTGTTTCACCTGCACCACTCCCTCTGTTTCTCCCTCTTCATCCCTGTTTCACCTGCACCACTCCCTCTGTTTCTCCCTCTTCATCCCTGTTTCACCTGCACCACTCCCCCCTGTTTCTCCCTCTTCATCCCTGTTTCATATGCACCACTCCCCCTGTTCCCCCATCCCCATCCCTGTTTCACCTGTACAGCACCCCCTGTTCCCCCCTCTTCCTCCCTGTTTCACCTGCACCACTCCCCCCTGTTCCCTCTCTTCATTCCACCTCTAAATCCCGTATCCTTCCCCCCCGCCCCCCACCACCTTTGCACCTCTTCCTTTAACTTAAATCAGGACCAATAAACTACTTTATGTGTTTAATTTAGGTTTTTTCTATGTACGAAAAAGTCTTCAGCCATCTCAAGCATTATTTTACAATTAACTTTAATTAAATTGGTAGGGGGGGAGTGATAAGAATAATTAATAATTATTTCTAAACCATTTAGCTAAAGTCAACACTGACCAACCTATGCCCGTTCCCTACCCCAGACCATTCCCTCTACAAATACATTAATTTAGTAATAATAAGCCTTAATAATATATTAATAAATAAATTTTAAAATAAATCTGTGTATGGCTGCAGCCTCCAGCATGTGGCCTCATTACATAGACAGACATTCTCTTTATATATATATATATATATATATATATATATATATATATATATATATATATATATATATATATATATATATATATACATATATAAATATTCACTAATACATTCCTTTAAAATTGACACAAGCGGATTAAGTCGTCCTGTACATACCAGTTGCATTGCTCCTTTCAGTATGGGTTCGAGTCACTTCTGGCATGTGAGTTTTCAGTTGCATATAGTCCTGGGGACCATTAAGGCTTGTTCGCATGTATATATATATATATATATATATATATATATATATATATATATATATATATATATATATATATATATATATATATATATATATATATATATATCCCTTCCTATTATATACTCCCTTCCTATTATAAAAAAAATATATATATATATATGTATATATATTTAAAAAATCTGTCATATTTGTAAATTAAATAATAAATATTTAATTATTAAATTTAATTTAATTGGTTTTATTAATATAATGTTTTAATAATTTAATAAAATAATAATTTATTAAAAAAAATTAATTTGATTACTTATTTAATAAAATTAAATAATAAATAATAAATAAATATTGATATATACTTGTGTGTCCAGGAGGCCATCTGTGTCCCCTCAGATGGTCTCCCTTATCACAGTTTGTGTCTATTGATGTGTGTCTGTGTGTGAGTGTGTATATCCCTGTGAGTGTCCGGGCGAGTGTGTGTGAGTGTGAGTGTCCGGGTGCGTGTGTGTCCGGTTATACCTGTGGGTCCAGGAGGCCATCTGTGTCCCCTCAGATGGTCTCCTTTATCACAGTCTATGGGAGTGTGTGAGTGTGAGTGCCACTGTGAGTGTTCGGGTGAGGGTGTGTGTGTGAGTGTCCGGGTTTATGTGAGGTTTGGTTCCAGGGAAACATCCTTCCCCCCACCCTTCCCATATCTCCTCCCTTATTCCCACCGTGGGTTCGAATCCCAGGTGATTAGGACCTGCTCTAGGTCCATGGATCCAAGGTATCCATCCGTGGGCCCAACGGATTTCACCCCTTCCCCACTTTCCAAGGGCCAGGCCAATTCCAGCTATCCAGGGAACCTGTCGAAACAGAGGCAGCTACAGGAGGGAACACACAAATATTTGTGCCCTGCAGTTACACACCCGTTCCGACAGACTCGATCGCAATCTATCCAGATGAGAACACGTTCTCTTCCGACTAGACCACGCTGGAGTCGCTGTATGTCTCAAATTTGGTTCCTTTATTTATAGTTAGTATTTTTGGTGAATTAATTGATTTGTTTTAATTTTTTATTGACTTAGGAAAAACGATTTGGGGAGTTGGTGGGGGGGGGGGGAGGGGGAGGGGGGGTTGTGTGTGTAATGGATTGTCGAGATCGTGGTTGGTTAGTATTTATCTAGTTGTGTTCACCTAGTTGTGCTTGCGAGGGTTGAGCTCTACTCTTTCGGCCCGCCTCTCAACTGTCAATCAATCAATTATTACTAACTAATAAAAAACATTCCACACAAACACACCCAGGAAGCAGCCCGTAACAGCTGTCTAACGCCCAGGTACATATTTACTGCAAGGTAACAGGGGCATCAGAATGATAGAAACTCTGCTGATTTCCGTTTGTTCCATCACCGTGGGATCGAATGAGCTACGATTACGAGTCGAGAGCGACGTCCACTCAGCTATAAAGCCCCCTAGTTTGTGTATTGGTGCAAAAGATAATTTGGGAGAGGTTAAGGGAAAGGAATGATGTTTGGTGGCTTTGAAAGCTTTGGATGGGAGGGGGGTTGGCAGTTATGAATTAAAATTGTTAATTATTTAAGATAGGATATATATGCAAAAGACGTTGCGAGATATAGTAAGAAAAGTGTTTCTGACTGAGGTTAGGTACTGTGTGATTGACTTGTATATTAGAAAAAGAACACTTATTAGAAACTTAGATGATCTTGTGAAATGTTCCTTAGCAAATAGTTGTAAATTATTGTGTAAAAGGCCTATGGTTACCTTACCCTAAACAAACACACGTGAGCACAATTAGTCCACGGGATTGAGAGAGAGTGAGAGTGAACAGCGAAATCGTAACAAAAAATGTGATAATGAGGGGAAACTATGACATTCAAATGTTAACCATATAAATTACAGTAACACTAACCGAGCGTCCACATACATATTCCAATCAATTTACATAAATAAACATTCACTAATATATTCCTTTAAAATGGACACACGCAGATAGTTGCAGTACACATGTCAGTTCAATTACTGGTACACATAAACACTCATAGCTGGACGTGTCTGTCCATCTTGACAATAGTAGACATGTAACAAAAAATGTGACAATAATGGGAAACCATGTCATTCAAACGTATAAATGTTAACCATATAAATTACAGTAACACTAATCGCGCGCACACGTACATATGTCAATCAATTTACATAAATACACATTCACTAATGTGTACCTTTAAAATGGACACATACAGATAATTACCGTACACATGTCAGTTCAATTACAGGTACACATACACACACATAGCTTCACGTGTCTGTCGGTCTTGACAGACACGTGAAGTCGGTTGTCGGTCATGTGTACACATGGATACGCACACAAAACAGTCCATTATCAATTAATGTGTGTGTGTGTGTGTGTGTGTGTATTTATTTTCTCCTTGTATTTACTATATGTATCTGCAGAATCGAGTTATTAGCTCTTGGACCCCGCCTATCAAATATATGTATTTTTCCTTTTTTTTATATCTACTACATCTATTTCTCTCTAACACACACACACACACACACACACACACACACACACAAACTGGAGGCCTACCGTCTAAACGGAGAGAGTTCGTTGGTTATAATCCAATGGTCCCATATCGAATTTCAGTTGATGCAATAGCAAATCGACAGATATTCTTTAACCTAATTCACCTGTTCACCAACTCCCCTCCGACCGGGGAGCCAGTCGGCCGAGCGGACAGCACACTGGACACTGGACTTGTGATCGAGTGGTCCCGGGTTCGATTCCGGGCGCTGCCGAGAAACAATGGGCAGAGTTTCTTTCACCCTGTGCCTCTGTTACCTTGCAGTAAAACAGGTACCTGGGTGTTAGTCAGCTGTCACGGGCTACTTCCTGGGGGTGGAGGCCTGGTCGAAGACCGGACCGCGGGGACACTAAAGCCCCGAAATCATCTCAAGAAGAACCTCAAGAGATAAGCACAAAGGAATCCATCAATGGATCCATCTATCTATCTACTTATATCTGTCAATCCATCAATCTATCTTCCCATAAACCAACCATTTATCATTATATACATTTATATTCCATTTATCCGTCCATCAACTCTTCTGTCTATCCATCCATCTACTCATATGTCTTTCCATCCATCAGATAGACGGATGCATCTATGCATCCGTCTATCCGTCAATGTATTATTTAGCAATCAATGTAAACATCCATCTATCTACTTATATAAATTTTCCTTTAATCCCTGTTTCACGTGCACCACTCCCCCTGTTCCCCCATCCCCATCCCTGTTTCACCTGCACCACTACCCCTGTTCCCCCATCCCCATCCCTGTTTCACCTGCACCACTTCCCCTGTTCCCCCATCCCCATCCCTGTTTCACCTGCACCACTCCCCCTGTTCCCCCATCTCCATCCCTGTTTCACCTGCACCACTCCCTCTGTTTCTCCCTCTTCATCCCTGTTTCACCTGCACCACTCCCTCTGTTTCTCCCTCTTCATCCCTGTTTCACCTGCACCACTCCCCCCTGTTTCTCCCTCTTCATCCCTGTTTCATATGCACCACTCCCCCTGTTCCCCCATCCCCATCCCTGTTTCCCCTGTACAGCACCCCCTGTTCCCCCCTCTTCCTCCCTGTTTCACCTGCACCACTCCCCCCTGTTCCCTCTCTTCATTCCACCTCTAAATCCCGTATCCTTCCCCCCCCGCCCCCCACCACCTTTGCACCTCTTCCTTTAACTTAAATCAGGACCAATAAACTACTTTATGTGTTTAATTTAGGTTTTTTCTATGTACGAAAAAGTCTTCAGCCATCTCAAGCATTATTTTACAATTAACTTTAATTAAATTGGTAGGGGGGGGAGTGATAAGAATAATTAATAATTATTTCTAAACCATTTAGCTAAAGTCAACACTGACCAACCTATGCCCGTTCCCTACCCCAGACCATTCCCTCTACAAATACATTAATTTAGTAATAATAAGCCTTAATAATATATTAATAAATAAATTTTAAAATAAATCTGTGTATGGCTGCAGCCTCCAGCATGTGGCCTCATTACATAGACAGACATTCTCTTTATATATATATATATATATATATATATATATATATATATATATATATATATATATATATATATATATATATACATATATAAATATTCACTAATACATTCCTTTAAAATTGACACAAGCGGATTAAGTCGTCCTGTACATACCAGTTGCATTGCTCCTTTCAGTATGGGTTCGAGCCACTTCTGGCATGTGAGTTTTCAGTTGCATATAGTCCTGGGGACCATTAAGGCTTGTTCGCATGTATATATATATATATATATATATATATATATATATATATATATATATATATATATATATATATATATATATATATATATATATATATCCCTTCCTATTATATACTCCCTTCCTATTATAAAAAAAATATATATATATATATATGTATATATATTTAAAAAATCTGTCATATTTGTAAATTAAATAATAAATATTTAATTATTAAATTTAATTTAATTGGTTTTATTAATATAATGTTTTAATAATTTAATAAAATAATAATTTATTAAAAAAAATTAATTTGATTACTTATTTAATAAAATTAAATAATAAATAATAAATTAAATATTGATATATACTTGTGTGTCCAGGAGGCCATCTGTGTCCCCTCAGATGGTCTCCCTTATCACAGTTTGTGTCTATTGATGTGTGTCTGTGTGTGAGTGTGTATATCCCTGTGAGTGTCCGGGCGAGTGTGTGTGAGTGTGAGTGTCCGGGTGCGTGTGTGTCCGGTTATACCTGTGGGTCCAGGAGGCCATCTGTGTCCCCTCAGATGGTCTCCTTTATCACAGTCTATGGGAGTGTGTGAGTGTGAGTGCCACTGTGAGTGTTCGGGTGAGGGTGTGTGTGTGAGTGTCCGGGTTTATGTGAGGTTTGGTTCCAGGGAAACATCCTTCCCCCCACCCTTCCCATATCTCCTCCCTTATTCCCACCGTGGGTTCGAATCCCAGGTGATTAGACCTGCTCTAGGTCCATGGATCCAAGGTATCCATCCGTGGGCCCAACGGATTTCACCCCTTCCCCACTTTCCAAGGGCCAGGCCAATTCCAGCTATCCAGGGAACCTGTCGAAACAGAGGCAGCTACAGGAGGGAACACACAAATATTTGTGCCCTGCAGTTACACACCCGTTCCGACAGACTCGATCGCAATCTATCCAGATGAGAACACGTTCTCTTCCGACTAGACCACGCTGGAGTCGCTGTATGTCTCAAATTTGGTTCCTTTATTTATAGTTAGTATTTTTGGTGAATTAATTGATTTGTTTTAATTTTTTATTGACTTAGGAAAAACGATTTGGGGAGTTGGTGGGGGGGGGGAGGGGGAGGGGGGGTTGTGTGTGTAATGGATTGTCGAGATCGTGGTTGGTTAGTATTTATCTAGTTGTGTTCACCTAGTTGTGCTTGCGAGGGTTGAGCTCTACTCTTTCGGCCCGCCTCTCAACTGTCAATCAATCAATTATTACTAACTAATAAAAAACATTCCACACAAACACACCCAGGAAGCAGCCCGTAACAGCTGTCTAACGCCCAGGTACATATTTACTGCAAGGTAACAGGGGCATCAGAATGATAGAAACTCTGCTGATTTCCGTTTGTTCCATCACCGTGGGATCGAATGAGCTACGATTACGAGTCGAGGGCGACGTGCACTCAGCTATAAAGCCCCCTAGTTTGTGTATTGGTGCAAAAGATAATTTGGGAGAGGTTAAGGGAAAGGAATGATGTTTGGTGGCTTTGAAAGCTTTGGATGGGAGGGGGGTTGGCAGTTATGAATTAAAATTGTTAATTATTTAAGATAGGATATATATGCAAAAGACGTTGCGAGATATAGTAAGAAAAGTGTTTCTGACTGAGGTTAGGTACTGTGTGATTGACTTGTATATTAGGAAAAAGAACACTTATTAGAAACTTAGATGATCTTTTGAAATTTTCCTTAGCAAATAGTTGTAAATTATTGTGTAAAAGGCCTATGGTTACTTTACCCTAAACAAACACACGTGAGCACAATTAGTCCACGGGATTCAGAGAGAGTGAGAGTGAACAGCGAAATAGTAACAAAAAATGTGACAATGAGGGGAAACTATGACATTCAAATGTTAACCATATAAATTACAGTAACACTAACCGAGCGTCCACATACATATTCCAATCAATTTACATAAATAAACATTCACTAATATATTCCTTTAAAATGGACACACGCAGATAGTTGCAGTACACATGTCAGTTCAATTACTGGTACACATAAACACTCATAGCTGGACGTGTCTGTCCATCTTGACAATAGTAGACATGTAACAAAAAATGTGACAATAATGGGAAACCATGTCATTCAAACGTATAAATGTTAACCATATAAATTACAGTAACACTAATCGCGCGCACACGTACATATGTCAATCAATTTACATAAATACACATTCACTAATGTGTACCTTTAAAATGGACACGTACAGATAATTACCGTACACATGTCAGTTCAATTACAGGTACACATACACACACATAGCTTCACGTGTCTGTCGGTCTTGACAGACACGTGAAGTCGGTTGTCGGTCATGTGTACACATGGATACGCACACAAAACAGTCCATTATCAATTAATGTGTGTGTGTGTGTGTGTGTATTTCTTTTCTCCTTGTATTTACTATATGTATCTGCAGAATCGAGTTATTAGCTCTTGGACCCCGCCTATCAAATATATGTATTTTTCCTTTTTTTATATCTACTACATCTATTTCTCTCTAACACACACACACACACAAACTGGAGGCCTACCGTCTAAACGGAGAGAGTTCGTTGGTTATAATCCAATGGTCCCATATCGAATTTCAGTTGATGCAATAGCAAATCGACAGATATTCTTTAACCTAATTCGCCTGTTCACCAACTCCCCTCCGACCGGGGAGCCAGTCGGCCGAGCGGACAGCACACTGGACACTGGACTTGTGATCGAGTGGTCCCGGGTTCGATTCCGGGCGCTGCCGAGAAACAATGGGCAGAGTTTCTTTCACCCTGTGCCTCTGTTACCTTGCAGTAAAACAGGTACCTGGGTGTTAGTCAGCTGTCACGGGCTACTTCCTGGGGGTGGAGGCCTGGTCGAGGACCGGACCGCGAGGACACTAAAGCCCCGAAATCATCTCAAGAAGAACCTCAAGAGATAAGCACAAAGGAATCCATCAATGGATCCATCTATCTGTCTACTTATATCTGTCAATCCATCAATCTATCTTCCCATAAACCAACCATTTATCATTATATACATTTATATTCCATTTATCCGTCCATCAACTCTTCTGTCTATCCATCCATCTACTCATATGTCTTTCCATCCATCAGATAGACGGATGCATCTATGCATCCGTCTATCCGTCAATGTATTATTTAGCAATCAATGTAAACATCCATCTATCTACTTATATAAATTTTCCTTTAATCCCTGTTTCACGTGCACCACTCCCCCTGTTCCCCCATCCCCATCCCTGTTTCACCTGCACCACTCCCCCTGTTCCCCCATCCCCATCCCTGTTTCACCTGCACCACTTCCCCTGTTCCCCCATCCCCATCCCTGTTTCACCTGCACCACTCCCCCTGTTCCCCCATCTCCATCCCTGTTTCACCTGCACCACTCCCTCTGTTTCTCCCTCTTCATCCCTGTTTCACCTGCACCACTCCCTCTGTTTCTCCCTCTTCATCCCTGTTTCACCTGCACCACTCCCCCCTGTTTCTCCCTCTTCATCCCTGTTTCATATGCACCACTCCCCCTGTTCCCCCATCCCCATCCCTGTTTCACCTGTACAGCACCCCCTGTTCCCCCCTCTTCCTCCCTGTTTCACCTGCACCACTCCCCCCTGTTCCCTCTCTTCATTCCACCTCTAAATCCCGTATCCTTCCCCCCCCCCACCACCTTTGCACCTCTTCCTTTAACTTAAATCAGGACCAATAAACTACTTTATGTGTTTAATTTAGGTTTTTACTATGTACGAAAAAGTCTTCAGCCATCTCAAGCATTATTTTACAATTAACTTTAATTAAATTGGTAGGGGGGGGGAGTGATAAGAATAATTAATAATTATTTCTAAACCCTTTAGCTAAAGTCAACACTGACCAACCTATGCCCGTTCCCTACCCCAGACCATTCCCTCTACAAATACATTAATTTAGTAATAATAAGCCTTAATAATATATTAATAAATAAATTTTAAAATAAATCTGTGTATGGCTGCAGCCTCCAGCATGTGGCCTCATTACATAGACAGACATTCTCTTTATATATATATATATATATATATATATATATATATATATATATATATATATATATATATATATATATATATATATATATATATATATAACTGAAAACTCACACCCCAGAAGTGACTCGAACCCATACTCCCAGGAGCCACGCAACTGGTATGTACAAGACGCCTTAATCCACTTGACCATCACGACCGGACAAAATGAGGTGATAGCCGAGGCTATTTGAACCACCCCACCGCCGGCACTCGGATAGTAATCTTGGGCATAGCATTTTACCAAATCACCTCATTCTTTGGGGCACACGTGAGGAACACAAATGCGAACAAGCCTGAATGGTCCCCAGGACAATATGCAACTGAAAACTCACACCCCAGAAGTGACTCGAACCCATACTCCCAGGAGCCACGCAACTGGTATGTACAAGACGCCTTAATCCACTTGACCATCACGACCGGACAAAATGAGGTGATAGCCGAGGCTATTTGAACCACCCCACCGCCGGCACTCGGATAGTAATCTTGGGGACCATTCAGGCTTGTTCGCATTTGTGTTCCTCACGTGTGCCCCAAAGAATGAGGTGATTTGGTAAAATGCTATGCCCAAGATTACTATCCGAGTGCCGGCGGTGGGGTGGTTCAAATAGCCTCGGCTATCACCTCATTTTGTCCGGTCGTGATGGTCAAGTGGATTAAGGCGTCTTGTACATACCAGTTGCGTGGCTCCTGGGAGTATGGGTTCGAGTCACTTCTGGGGTGTGAGTTTTCAGTTGCATATTGTCCTGGGGACCATTCAGGCTTGTTCGCATTTGTGTTCCTCACGTGTGCCCCAAAGAATGAAGTGATTTGGTAAAATGCTATGCCCAAGATTACTATCCGAGTGCCGGCGGTGGGGTGGTTCAAATAGCCTCGGCTATCACCTCATTTTGTCCGGTCGTGATGGTCAAGTGGATTAAGGCGTCTTGTACATACCAGTTGCGTGGCTCCTGGGAGTATGGGTTCGAGTCACTTCTGGGGTGTGAGTTTTCAGTTGCATATTGTCCTGGGGACCATTCAGGCTTGTTCGCATTTGTGTTCCTCACGTGTGCCCCAAAGAATGAGGTGATTTGGTAAAATGCTATGCCCAAGATTACTATCCGAGTGCCGGCGGTGGGGTGGTTCAAATAGCCTCGGCTATTACCTCATTTTGTCCGGTCGTGATGGTCAAGTGGATTAAGGCGTATTGTACATACCAGTTGCGTGGCTCCTGGGAGTATGGGTTCGAGTCACTTCTGGGGTGTGAGTTTTCAGTTGCATATTGTCCTGGGGACCATTCAGGCTTGTTCGCATATATATATATATATATATATATATATATATATATATATATATATATATATATATATATATATATATATATATATATATATATATATATATATATATATATCCCTTCCTATTATATACTCCCTTCCTATTATAAAAAAATATATATATATATATGTATATATATTTAAAAAATCTGTCATATTTGTAAATTAAATAATAAATATTTAATTATTAAATTTAATTTAATTTGTTTTATTAATATAATGTTTTAATAATTTAATAAAATAATAATTTATTAAAAAAAATTAATTTGATTACTTATTTAATAAAATTAAATAATAAATAATAAATTAAATATTGATATATACTTGTGTGTCCAGGAGGCCATCTGTGTCCCCTCAGATGGTCTCCCTTATCACAGTTTGTGTCTATTGATGTGTGTCTGTGTGTGAGTGTGTATATCCCTGTGAGTGTCCGGGCGAGTGTGTGTGAGTGTGAGTGTCCGGGTGCGTGTGTGTCCGGTTATACCTGTGGGTCCAGGAGGCCATCTGTGTCCCCTCAGATGGTCTCCTTTATCACAGTCTATGGGAGTGTGTGAGTGTGAGTGCCACTGTGAGTGTTCGGGTGAGGGTGTGTGTGTGTGTCCGGGTTTATGTGAGGTTTGGTTCCAGGGAAACATCCTTCCCCCCACCCTTCCCATATCTCCTCCCTTATTCCCACCGTGGGTTCGAATCCCAGGTGATTAGACCTGCTCTAGGTCCATGGATCCAAGGTATCCATCCGTGGGCCCAACGGATTTCACCCCTTCCCCACTTTCCAAGGGCCAGGCCAATTCCAGCTATCCAGGGAACCTGTCGAAACAGAGGCAGCTACAGGAGGGAACACACAAATATTTGTGCCCTGCAGTTACACACCCGTTCCGACAGACTCGATCGCAATCTATCCAGATGAGAACACGTTCTCTTCCGACTAGACCACGCTGGAGTCGCTGTATGTCTCAAATTTTGTTCCTTTAATTATAGTTAGTATTTTTGGTGAATTAATTGATTTGTTTTAATTTTTTATTGACTTAGGAAAAACGATTTGGGGAGTTGGTGGGGGGGGGGAGAGGGAGGGGGGGGGTTGTGTGTGTAATGGATTGTAGAGATCGTGGTTGGTTAGTATTTATCTAGTTGTGTTCACCTAGTTGTGCTTGCGAGGGTTGAGCTCTACTCTTTCGGCCCGCCTCTCAACTGTCAATCAATCAATTATTACTAACTAATAAAAAACATTCCACACAAACACACCCAGGAAGCAGCCCGTAACAGCTGTCTAACGCCCAGGTACATATTTACTGCAAGGTAACAGGGGCATCAGAATGATAGAAACTCTGCTGATTTCCGTTTGTTCCATCACCGTGGGATCGAATGAGCTACGATTACGAGTCGAGGGCGACGTCCACTCAGCTATAAAGCCCCCTAGTTTGTGTATTGGTGCAAAAGATAATTTGGGAGAGGTTAAGGGAAAGGAATGATGTTTGGTGGCTTTGAAAGCTTTGGATGGGAGGGAGGTTGGCAGTTATGAATTAAAATTGTTAATTATTTCAGATAGGATATATATGCAAAAGACGTTGCGAGATATAGTAAGAAAAGTGTTTCTGACTGAGGTTAGGTACTGTGTGATTGACTTGTATATTAGGAAAAAGAACACTTATTAGAAACTTAGATGATCTTTTGAAATTTTCCTTAGCAAATAGTTGTAAATTATTGTGTAAAAGGCCTATGGTTACCTTACCCTAAACAAACACACGTGAGCACAATTAGTCCACGGGATTCAGAGAGAGTGAGAGTGAACAGCGAAATAGTAACAAAAAATGTGACAATGAGGGGAAACTATGACATTCAAATGTTAACCATATAAATTACAGTAACACTAACCGAGCGTCCACATACATATTCCAATCAATTTACATAAATAAACATTCACTAATATATTCCTTTAAAATGGACACACGCAGATAGTTGCAGTACACATTTCAGTTCAATTACTGGTACACATAAACACTCATAGCTGGACGTGTCTGTCCATCTTGACAATAGTAGACATGTAACAAAAAATGTGACAATAATGGGAAACCATGTCATTCAAACGTATAAATGTTAACCATATAAATTACAGTAACACTAATCGCGCGCACACGTACATATGTCAATCAATTTACATAAATACACATTCACTAATGTGTACCTTTAAAATGGACACGTACAGATAATTACCGTACACATGTCAGTTCAATTACAGGTACACATACACACACATAGCTTCACGTGTCTGTCGGTCTTGACAGACACGTGAAGTCGGTTGTCGGTCATGTGTACACATGGATACGCACACAAAACAGTCCATTATCAATTAATGTGTGTGTGTGTGTGTGTGTATTTATTTTCTCCTTGTATTTACTATATGTATCTGCAGAATCGAGTTATTAGCTCTTGGACCCCGCCTATCAAATATATGTATTTTTCCTTTTTTTATATCTACTACATCTATTTCTCTCTAACACACACACACACACAAACTGGAGGCCTACCGTCTAAACGGAGAGAGTTCGTTGGTTATAATCCAATGGTCCCATATCGAATCTCAGTTGATGCAATAGCAAATCGACAGATATTCTTTAACCTAATTCGCCTGTTCACCAACTCCCCTCCGACCGGGGAGCCAGTCGGCCGAGCGGACAGCACACTGGACACTGGACTTGTGATCGAGTGGTCCCGGGTTCGATTCAGGGTGCTGCCGAGAAACAATGGGCAGAGTTTCTTTCACCCTGTGCCTCTGTTACCTTGCAGTAAAACAGGTACCTGGGTGTTAGTCAGCTGTCACGGGCTGCTTCCTGGGGGTGGAGGCCTGGTCGAGGACCGGTCCGCGGGGACACTAAAGCCCCGAAATCATCTCAAGAAGAACCTCAAGAGATAAGCACAAAGGAATCCATCAATGGATCCATCTATCTATCTACTTATATCTGTCAATCCATCAATCTATCTTCCCATAAACCAACCATTTATCATTATATAAATTATATTCCATTTATCCGTCCATCAACTCTTCTGTCTATCCATCCATCTACTCATATGTTTTTCCATCCATCAGATAGACGGATGCATCTATGCATCCGTCTATCCGTCAATGTATATATTTAGCAATCAATGTAAACATCCATCTATCTACTTATATAAATTTTCCTTTAATCCCGGTTTCACCTGCACCACTCCCCCTGTTCCCCCATCCCCATCCCTGTTTCACCTGCACCACTCCCCCTGTTCCCCCATCCCCATCCCTGTTTCACCTGCACCACTTCCCCTGTTCCCCCATCCCCATCCCTGTTTCACCTGCACCACTCCCCCTGTTCCCCCATCTCCATCCCTGTTTCACCTGCACCACTCCCTCTGTTTCTCCCTCTTCATCCCTGTTTCACCTGCACCACTCCCTCTGTTTCTCCCTCTTCATCCCTGTTTCACCTGCACCACTCCCCCCTGTTTCTCCCTCTTCATCCCTGTTTCATATGCACCACTCCCCCTGTTCCCCCATCCCCATCCCTGTTTCACCTGTACAGCACCCCCTGTTCCCCCCTCTTCCTCCCTGTTTCACCTGCACCACTCCCCCCTGTTCCCTCTCTTCATTCCACCTCTAAATCCCGTATCCTTCCCCCCCCCCCCACCACCTTTGCACCTCTTCCTTTAACTTAAATCAGGACCAATAAACTACTTTATGTGTTTAATTTAGGTTTTTTCTATGTACGAAAAAGTCTTCAGCCATCTCAAGCATTATTTTACAATTAACTTTAATTAAATTGGTAGGGGGGGGGGGAGTGATAAGAATAATTAATAATTATTTCTAAATCCTTTAGCTAAAGTCAACACTGACCAACCTATGCCCGTTCCCTACCTCAGACCATTCCCTCTACAAATACATTAATTTAGTAATAATAAGCCTTAATAATATATTAATAAATAAATTTTAAAATAAATCTGTGTATGGCTGCAGCCTCCAGCATGTGGCCTCATTACATAGACAGACATTCTCTTTATATATATATATATATATATATATATATATATATATATATATATATATATATATATATATATATATATATATATATATATATATATATATATATATATATATATATCAATTTACATAAATAAATATTTACTAATACATTCCTTTAAAATTGACACAAGCGGATTAAGGCGTCCTGTACATACCAGTTGCATTGCTCCTTTCAGTATGGGTTCGAGTCACTTCTGGCATGTGAGTTTTCAGTTGCATATAGTCCTGGGGACCATTAAGGCTTGTTCCCATGTATATATATATATATATATATATATATATATATATATATATATATATATATATATATATATATATATTTAAAAAATCTGTCATATTTGTAAATTAAATAATAAATATTTAATTATTAAATTTAATTTAATTTGTTTTATTAATATAATTATTTAATAATTTAATAAAATAATAATTTATTAAAAAAAATTAATTTGATTACTTATTTAATAAAATTAAATAATAAATAATAAATTAAATATTGATATATACTTGTGTGTCCAGGAGGCCATCTGTGTCCCCTCAGATGGTCTCCCTTATCACAGTTTGTGTCTATGGATGTGTGTCTGTGTATATCCCTGTGAGTGTCCGGGCGAGTGTGTGTGAGTGTGAGTGTCCGGGTGCGTGTGTGTCCGGTTATATCTGTGGGTCCAGGAGGCCATCTGTGTCCCCTCAGATGGTCTCCTTTATCACAGTCTATGGGAGTGTGTGAGTGTGAGTGCCCCTGTGAGTGTTCGGGTGAGGGTGTGTGTGTGAGTGTCCGGGTTTATGTGAGGTTTGGTTCCAGGGAAACATCCTTCCCCCCCCCCCCTTCCCATATCTCCTCCCTTATTCCCACCGTGGGTTCGAATCCCAGGTGATTAGACCTGCTCTAGGTCCATGGATCCAAGGTATCCATCCGTGGGCCCAACGGATTTCACCCCTTCCCCACTTTCCAAGGGCCAGGCCAATTCCAGCTATCCAGGGAACCTGTCGAAACAGAGGCAGCTACAGGAGGGAACACACAAATATTTGTGCCCTGCAGTTACACACCCGTTCCGACAGATTCGATCGCAATCTATCCAGATGAGAACACGTTCTCTTCCGACTAGACCACGCTGGACGCTGTATGTCTCAAATTTGGTTCCTTTATTTATAGTTAGTATTTTTGGTGAATTAATTGATTTGTTTTAATTTTTTATTGACTTAGGAAAAACGATTTGGGGAGTTGGTGGGGGGGGGGGGGGGAGGGGGAGGGGGGGTTGTGTGTGTAATGGATTGTAGAGATCGTGGTTGGTTAGTATTTATCTAGTTGTGTTCACCTAGTTGTGCTTGCGAGGGTTGAGCTCTACTCTTTCGGCCCGCCTCTCAACTGTCAATCAATCAATTATTACTAACTAATAAAAAACATTCCACACAAACACACCCAGGAAGCAGCCCGTAACAGCTGTCTAACGCCCAGGTTCATATTTACTGCTGGGTAACAGGGGCATCAGAATGATAGAAACTCTGCTGATTTCCGTTTGTTCCATCACCGTGGGATCGAATGAGCTACGATTACGAGTCGAGAGCGACGTCCACTCAGCTATAAAGCCCCCTAGTTTGTGTATTGGTGCAAAAGATAATTTGGGAGAGGTTAAGGGAAAGGAATGATGTTTGGTGGCTTTGAAAGCTTTGGATGGGAGGGGGGTTGGCAGTTATGAATTAAAATTGTTAATTATTTAAGATAGGATATATATGCAAAAGACGTTGCGAGATATAGTAAGAAAAGTGTTTCTGACTGAGGTTAGGTACTGTGTGATTGACTTGTATGTTAGGAAAAAGAACACTTATTAGAAACTTAGATAATCTTTTGAAATGTTCCTTAGCAAATAGTTGTAAATTATTGTGTAAAAGGCCTATGGTTACCTTACCCTAAACAAACACACGTGAGCACAATTAGTCCACGGGATTCAGAGAGAGTGAGAGTGAACAGCGAAATAGTAACAAAAAATGTGACAATGAGGGGAAACTATGACATTCAAACGTTAACCATATAAATTACAGTAACACTAACCGAGCGTCCACATACATATTCCAATCAATTTACATAAATAAACATTCACTAATATATTCCTTTAAAATGGACACACGCAGATAGTTGCAGTACACATGTCAGTTCAATTACTGGTACACATAAACACTCATAGCTGGACGTGTCTGTCCATCTTGACAATAGTAGACATGTAACAAAAAATGTGACAATAATGGGAAACCATGTCATTCAAACGTATAAATGTTAACCATATAAATTACAGTAACACTAATCGCGCGCACACGTACATATGTCAATCAATTTACATAAATACACATTCACTAATGTGTACCTTTAAAATGGACACATACATATAATTACCGTACACATGTCAGTTCAATTACAGGTACACATACACACACATAGCTTCACGTGTCTGTCGGTCTTGACAGACACGTGAAGTCGGTTGTCGGTCATGTGTACACATGGATACGCACACAAAACAGTCCATTATCAATTAATGTGTGTGTGTGTGTGTGTGTATTTATTTTCTCCTTGTATTTACTATATGTATCTGCAGAATCGAGTTATTAGCTCTTGGACCCCGCCTATCAAATATATGTATTTTTCCTTTTTTTATATCTACTACATCTATTTCTCTCTAACACACACACACACACAAACTGGAGGCCTACCGTCTAAACGGAGAGAGTTCGTTGGTTATAATCCAATGGTCCCATATCGAATCTCAGTTGATGCAATAGCAAATCGACAGATATTCTTTAACCTAATTCGCCTGTTCACCAACTCCCCTCCGACCGGGGAGCCAGTCGGCCGAGCGGACAGCACACTGGACACTGGACTTGTGATCGAGTGGTCCCGGGTTCGATTCAGGGTGCTGCCGAGAAACAATGGGCAGAGTTTCTTTCACCCTGTGCCTCTGTTACCTTGCAGTAAAACAGGTACCTGGGTGTTAGTCAGCTGTCACGGGCTGCTTCCTGGGGGTGGAGGCCTGGTCGAGGACCGGACCGCGGGGACACTAAAGCCCCGAAATCATCTCAAGAAGAACCTCAAGAGATAAGCACAAAGGAATCCATCAATGGATCCATCTATCTATCTACTTATATCTGTCAATCCATCAATCTATCTTCCCATAAACCAACCATTTATCATTATATAAATTATATTCCATTTATCCGTCCATCAACTCTTCTGTCTATCCATCCATCTACTCATATGTTTTTCCATCCATCAGATAGACGGATGCATCTATGCATCCGTCTATCCGTCAATGTATATATTTAGCAATCAATGTAAACATCCATCTATCTACTTATATAAATTTTCCTTTAATCCCGGTTTCACCTGCACCACTCCCCATGTTCCCCCATCCCCATCCCTGTTTCACCTGCACCACTCCCCCTGTTCCCCCATCCCCATCCCTGTTTCACCTGCACCACTTCCAATGTTCCCCCATCCCCATCCCTGTTTCACCTGCACCACTCCCCCTGTTCCCCCATCTCCATCCCTGTTTCACCTGCACCACTCCCTCTGTTTCTCCCTCTTCATCCCTGTTTCACCTGCACCACTCCCTCTGTTTCTCCCTCTTCATCCCTGTTTCACCTGCACCACTCCCCCCTGTTTCTCCCTCTTCATCCCTGTTTCATATGCACCACTCCCCCTGTTCCCCCATCCCCATCCCTGTTTCACCTGTACAGCACCCCCTGTTCCCCCCTCTTCCTCCCTGTTTCACCTGCACCACTCCCCCCTGTTCCCTCTCTTCATTCCACCTCTAAATCCCGTATCCTTCCCCCCCCCCCCACCACCTTTGCACCTCTTCCTTTAACTTAAATCAGGACCAATAAACTACTTTATGTGTTTAATTTAGGTTTTTTCTATGTACGAAAAAGTCTTCAGCCATCTCAAGCATTATTTTACAATTAACTTTAATTAAATTGGTAGGGGGGGGAGTGATAAGAATAATTAATAATTATTTCTAAATCCTTTAGCTAAAGTCAACACTGACCAACCTATGCCCGTTCCCTACCTCAGACCATTCCCTCTACAAATACATTAATTTAGTAATAATAAGCCTTAATAATATATTAATAAATAAATTTTAAAATAAATCTGTGTATGGCTGCAGCCTCCAGCATGTGGCCTCATTACATAGACAGACATTCTCTTTATATATATATATATATATATATATATATATATATATATATATATATATATATATATATATATATATATATATATCAATTTACATAAATAAATATTTACTAATACATTCCTTTAAAATTGACACAAGCGGATTAAGGCGTCCTGTACATACCAGTTGCATTGCTCCTTTCAGTATGGGTTCGAGTCACTTCTGGCATGTGAGTTTTCAGTTGCATATAGTCCTGGGGACCATTAAGGCTTGTTCCCATGTATATATATATATATATATATATATATATATATATATATATATATATATATATATATATATATATATATATATATTTAAAAAATCTGTCATATTTGTAAATTAAATAATAAATATTTAATTATTAAATTTAATTTAATTTGTTTTATTAATATAATTATTTAATAATTTAATAAAATAATAATTTATTAAAAAAAAATTAATTTGATTACTTATTTAATAAAATTAAATAATAAATAATAAATTAAATATTGATATATACTTGTGTGTCCAGGAGGCCATCTGTGTCCCCTCAGATGGTCTCCCTTATCACAGTTTGTGTCTATGGATGTGTGTCTGTGTATATCCCTGTGAGTGTCCGGGCGAGTGTGTGTGAGTGTGAGTGTCCGGGTGCGTGTGTGTCCGGTTATATCTGTGGGTCCAGGAGGCCATCTGTGTCCCCTCAGATGGTCTCCTTTATCACAGTCTATGGGAGTGTGTGAGTGTGAGTGCCCCTGTGAGTGTTCGGGTGAGGGTGTGTGTGTGAGTGTCCGGGTTTATGTGAGGTTTGGTTCCAGGGAAACATCCTTCCCCCCCCCCTTCCCATATCTCCTCCCTTATTCCCACCGTGGGTTCGAATCCCAGGTGATTAGACCTGCTCTAGGTCCATGGATCCAAGGTATCCATCCGTGGGCCCAACGGATTTCACCCCTTCCCCACTTTCCAAGGGCCAGGCCAATTCCAGCTATCCAGGGAACCTGTCGAAACAGAGGCAGCTACAGGAGGGAACACACAAATATTTGTGCCCTGCAGTTACACACCCGTTCCGACAGACTCGATCGCAATCTATCCAGATGAGAACACGTTCTCTTCCGACTAGACCACGCTGGAGTCGCTGTATGTCTCAAATTTGGTTCCTTTATTTATAGTTAGTATTTTTGGTGAATTAATTGATTTGTTTTAATTTTTTATTGACTTAGGAAAAACGATTTGGGGAGTTGGTGGGGGGGGGGAGGGGGAGGGGGGGTTGTGTGTGTAATGGATTGTTGAGATCGTGGTTGGTTAGTATTTATCTAGTTGTGTTCACCTAGTTGTGCTTGCGAGGGTTGAGCTCTACTCATTCGGCCCGCCTCTCAACTGTTAATCAATCAATTATTACTAACTAATAAAAAACATTCCACACAAACACACCCAGGAAGCAGCCCGTAACAGCTGTCTAACGCCCAGGTACATATTTACTGATAGGTAACAGGGGCATCAGAATGATAGAAACTCTGCTGATTTCCGTTTGTTCCATCACCGTGGGATCGAATGAGCTACGATTACGAGTCGAGAGCGACGTCCACTCAGCTATAAAGCCCCCTAGTTTGTGTATTGGTGCAAAAGATAATTTGGGAGAGGTTAAGGGAAAGGAATGATGTTTGGTGGCTTTGAAAGCTTTGGATGGGAGGGGGGTTGGCAGTTATGAATTAAAATTGTTAATTATTTAAGATAGGATATATATGCAAAAGACGTTGCGAGATATAGTAAGAAAAGTGTTTCTGACTGAGGTTAGGTACTGTGTGATTGACTTGTATGTTAGGAAAAAGAACACTTATTAGAAACTTAGATAATCTTTTGAAATGTTCCTTAGCAAATAGTTGTAAATTATTGTGTAAAAGGCCTATGGTTACCTTACCCTAAACAAACACACGTGAGCACAATTAGTCCACGGGATTCAGAGAGAGTGAGAGTGAACAGCGAAATAGTAACAAAAAATGTGACAATGAGGGGAAACTATGACATTCAAACGTTAACCATATAAATTACAGTAACACTAACCGAGCGTCCACATACATATTCCAATCAATTTACATAAATAAACATTCACTAATATATTCCTTTAAAATGGACACATGCAGATAGTTGCAGTACACATGTCAGTTCAATTACTGGTACACATAAACACTCATAGCTGGACGTGTCTGTCCATCTTGACAATAGTAGACATGTAACAAAAAATGTGACAATAATGGGAAACCATGTCATTCAAACGTATAAATGTTAACCATATAAATTACAGTAACACTAATCGCGCGCACACGTACATATGTCAATCAATTTACATAAATACACATTCACTAATGTGTACCTTTAAAATGGACACATACAGATAATTACCGTACACATGTCAGTTCAATTACAGGTACACATACACACACATAGCTTCACGTGTCTGTCGGTCTTGACAGACACGTGAAGTCGGTTGTCGGTCATGTGTACACATGGATACGCACACAAAACAGTCCATTATCAATTAATGTGTGTGTGTGTGTGTGTGTATTTATTTTCTCCTTGTATTTACTATATGTATCTGCAGAATCGAGTTATTAGCTCTTGGACCCCGCCTATCAAATATATGTATTTTTCCTTTTTTTATATCTACTACATCTATTTCTCTCTAACACACACACACACACAAACTGGAGGCCTACCGTCTAAACGGAGAGAGTTCGTTGGTTATAATCCAATGGTCCCATATCGAATCTCAGTTGATGCAATAGCAAATCGACAGATATTCTTTAACCTAATTCGCCTGTTCACCAACTCCCCTCCGACCGGGGAGCCAGTCGGCCGAGCGGACAGCACACTGGACACTGGACTTGTGATCGAGTGGTCCCGGGTTCGATTCAGGGTGCTGCCGAGAAACAATGGGCAGAGTTTCTTTCACCCTGTGCCTCTGTTACCTTGCAGTAAAACAGGTACCTGGGTGTTAGTCAGCTGTCACGGGCTGCTTCCTGGGGGTGGAGGCCTGGTCGAGGACCGGACCGCGGGGACACTAAAGCCCCGAAATCATCTCAAGAAGAACCTCAAGAGATAAGCACAAAGGAATCCATCAATGGATCCATCTATCTATCTACTTATATCTGTCAATCCATCAATCTATCTTCCCATAAACGAACCATTTATCATTATATAAATTATATTCCATTTATCCGTCCATCAACTCTTCTGTCTATCCATCCATCTACTCATATGTTTTTCCATCCATCAGATAGACGGATGCATCTATGCATCCGTCTATCCGTCAATGTATATATTTAGCAATCAATGTAAACATCCATCTATCTACTTATATAAATTTTCCTTTAATCCCGGTTTCACCTGCACCACTCCCCCTGTTCCCCCATCCCCATCCCTGTTTCACCTGCACCACTCCCCCTGTTCCCCCATCCCCATCCCTGTTTCACCTGCACCACTTCCCCTGTTCCCCCATCCCCATTACTGTTTCACCTGCACCACTCCCCCTGTTCCCCCATCTCCATCCCTGTTTCACCTGCACCACTCCCTCTGTTTCTCCCTCTTCATCCCTGTTTCACCTGCACCACTCCCTCTGTTTCTCCCTCTTCATCCCTGTTTCACCTGCACCACTCCCCCCTGTTTCTCCCTCTTCATCCCTGTTTCATATGCACCACTCCCCCTGTTCCCCCATCCCCATCCCTGTTTCACCTGTACAGCACCCCCTGTTCCCCCCTCTTCCTCCCTGTTTCACCTGCACCACTCCCCCCTGTTCCCTCTCTTCATTCCACCTCTAAATCCCGTATCCTTCCCCCCCCCCCCCACCACCTTTGCACCTCTTCCTTTAACTTAAATCAGGACCAATAAACTACTTTATGTGTTTAATTTAGGTTTTTTCTATGTACGAAAAAGTCTTCAGCCATCTCAAGCATTATTTTACAATTAACTTTAATTAAATTGGTAGGGGGGGGAGTGATAAGAATAATTAATAATTATTTCTAAATCCTTTAGCTAAAGTCAACACTGACCAACCTATGCCCGTTCCCTACCTCAGACCATTCCCTCTACAAATACATTAATTTAGTAATAATAAGCCTTAATAATATATTAATAAATAAATTTTAAAATAAATCTGTGTATGGCTGCAGCCTCCAGCATGTGGCCTCATTACATAGACAGACATTCTCTTTATATATATATATATATATATATATATATATATATATATATATATATATATATATATATATGCGAACAAGCCTGAATGGTCCCCAGGACATATGCAACTGAAAACTCACACCCCAGAAGTGACTCGAACCCATACTCCCAGAAGCAACGCAACTGGTATGTACAAGACGCCTTAATCCACTTGACCATCACGACCGGACATAATGAGGTGATAGCCGAGGCTATATGAACCACCCCACCGCCGGCACTCGGATAGTTATCTTGGGCATAGCATTTTACCAAATCACCTCATTCTTTGGGGCACACGTGAGGAACACAAATGCGAACAAGCCTGAATGGTCCCCAGGACATATGCAACTGAAAACTCACACCCCAGAAGTGACTCGAACCCATACTCCCAGAAGCAACGCAACTGGTATGTACAAGACGCCTTAATCCACTTGACCATCACGACCGGACATAATGAGGTGATAGCCGAGGCTATATGAACCACCCCACCGCCGGCACTCGGATAGTTATCTTGGGCATAGCATTTTACCAAATCACCTCATTCTTTGGGGCACACGTGAGGAACACAAATGCGAACAAGCCTGAATGGTCCCCAGGACATATGCAACTGAAAACTCACACCCCAGAAGTGACTCGAACCCATACTCCCAGAAGCAACGCAACTGGTATGTACAAGACGCCTTAATCCACTTGACCATCACGACCGGACATAATGAGGTGATAGCCGAGGCTATATGAACCACCCCACCGCCGGCACTCGGATAGTTATCTTGGGCATAGCATTTTACCAAATCACCTCATTCTTTGGGGCACACGTGAGGAACACAAATGCGAACAAGCCTGAATGGTCCCCAGGACATATGCAACTGAAAACTCACACCCCAGAAGTGACTCGAACCCATACTCCCAGAAGCAACGCAACTGGTATGTACAAGACGCCTTAATCCACTTGAGTTTTCAGTTGCATATGTCCTGGGGACCATTCAGGCTTGTTCGCATTTGTGTTCCTCACGTGTGCCCCAAAGAATGAGGTGATTTGGTAAAATGCTATGCCCAAGATAACTATCCGAGTGCCGGCGGTGGGGTGGTTCATATAGCCTCGGCTATCACCTCATTATGTCCGGTCGTGATGGTCAAGTGGATTAAGGCGTCTTGTACATACCAGTTGCGTTGCTTCTGGGAGTATGGGTTCGAGTCACTTCTGGGGTGTGAGTTTTCAGTTGCATATGTCCTGGGGACCATTCAGGCTTGTTCGCATTTGTGTTCCTCACGTGTGCCCCAAAGAATGAGGTGATTTGGTAAAATGCTATGCCCAAGATAACTATCCGAGTGCCGGCGGTGGGGTGGTTCATATAGCCTCGGCTATCACCTCATTATGTCCGGTCGTGATGGTCAAGTGGATTAAGGCGTCTTGTACATACCAGTTGCGTTGCTTCTGGGAGTATGGGTTCGAGTCACTTCTGGGGTGTGAGTTTTCAGTTGCATATGTCCTGGGGACCATTCAGGCTTGTTCGCATTTGTGTTCCTCACGTGTGCCCCAAAGAATGAGGTGATTTGGTAAAATGCTATGCCCAAGATAACTATCCGAGTGCCGGCGGTGGGGTGGTTCATATAGCCTCGGCTATCACCTCATTATGTCCGGTCGTGATGGTCAAGTGGATTAAGGCGTCTTGTACATACCAGTTGCGTTGCTTCTGGGAGTATGGGTTCGAGTCACTTCTGGGGTGTGAGTTTTCAGTTGCATATGTCCTGGGGACCATTCAGGCTTGTTCGCATTTGTGTTCCTCACGTGTGCCCCAAAGAATGAGGTGATTTGGTAAAATGCTATGCCCAAGATAACTATCCGAGTGCCGGCGGTGGGGTGGTTCATATAGCCTCGGCTATCACCTCATTATGTCCGGTCGTGATGGTCAAGTGGATTAAGGCGTCTTGTACATACCAGTTGCGTTGCTTCTGGGAGTATGGGTTCGAGTCACTTCTGGGGTGTGAGTTTTCAGTTGCATATGTCCTGGGGACCATTCAGGCTTGTTCGCATTTGTGTTCCTCACGTGTGCCCCAAAGAATGAGGTGATTTGGTAAAATGCTATGCCCAAGATAACTATCCGAGTGCCGGCGGTGGGGTGGTTCATATAGCCTCGGCTATCACCTCATTATGTCCGGTCGTGATGGTCAAGTGGATTAAGGCGTCTTGTACATACCAGTTGCGTTGCTTCTGGGAGTATGGGTTCGAGTCACTTCTGGGGTGTGAGTTTTCAGTTGCATATGTCCTGGGGACCATTCAGGCTTGTTCGCATTTGTGTTCCTCACGTGTGCCCCAAAGAATGAGGTGATTTGGTAAAATGCTATGCCCAAGATAACTATCCGAGTGCCGGCGGTGGGGTGGTTCATATAGCCTCGGCTATCACCTCATTATGTCCGGTCGTGATGGTCAAGTGGATTAAGGCGTCTTGTACATACCAGTTGCGTTGCTTCTGGGAGTATGGGTTCGAGTCACTTCTGGGGTGTGAGTTTTCAGTTGCATATGTCCTGGGGACCATTCAGGCTTGTTCGCATTTGTGTTCCTCACGTGTGCCCCAAAGAATGAGGTGATTTGGTAAAATGCTATGCCCAAGATAACTATCCGAGTGCCGGCGGTGGGGTGGTTCATATAGCCTCGGCTATCACCTCATTATGTCCGGTCGTGATGGTCAAGTGGATTAAGGCGTCTTGTACATACCAGTTGCGTTGCTTCTGGGAGTATGGGTTCGAGTCACTTCTGGGGTGTGAGTTTTCAGTTGCATATGTCCTGGGGACCATTCAGGCTTGTTCGCATTTGTGTTCCTCACGTGTGCCCCAAAGAATGAGGTGATTTGGTAAAATGCTATGCCCAAGATAACTATCCGAGTGCCGGCGGTGGGGTGGTTCATATAGCCTCGGCTATCACCTCATTATGTCCGGTCGTGATGGTCAAGTGGATTAAGGCGTCTTGTACATACCAGTTGCGTTGCTTCTGGGAGTATGGGTTCGAGTCACTTCTGGGGTGTGAGTTTTCAGTTGCATATGTCCTGGGGACCATTCAGGCTTGTTCGCATTTGTGTTCCTCACGTGTGCCCCAAAGAATGAGGTGATTTGGTAAAATGCTATGCCCAAGATAACTATCCGAGTGCCGGCGGTGGGGTGGTTCATATAGCCTCGGCTATCACCTCATTATGTCCGGTCGTGATGGTCAAGTGGATTAAGGCGTCTTGTACATACCAGTTGCGTTGCTTCTGGGAGTATGGGTTCGAGTCACTTCTGGGGTGTGAGTTTTCAGTTGCATATGTCCTGGGGACCATTCAGGCTTGTTCGCATTTGTGTTCCTCACGTGTGCCCCAAAGAATGAGGTGATTTGGTAAAATGCTATGCCCAAGATAACTATCCGAGTGCCGGCGGTGGGGTGGTTCATATAGCCTCGGCTATCACCTCATTATGTCCGGTCGTGATGGTCAAGTGGATTAAGGCGTCTTGTACATACCAGTTGCGTTGCTTCTGGGAGTATGGGTTCGAGTCACTTCTAGGGTGTGAGTTTTCAGTTGCATATGTCCTGGGGACCATTCAGGCTTGTTCGCATTTGTGTTCCTCACGTGTGCCCCAAAGAATGAGGTGATTTGGTAAAATGCTATGCCCAAGATAACTATCCGAGTGCCGGCGGTGGGGTGGTTCATATAGCCTCGGCTATCACCTCATTATGTCCGGTCGTGATGGTCAAGTGGATTAAGGCGTCTTGTACATACCAGTTGCGTTGCTTCTGGGAGTATGGGTTCGAGTCACTTCTGGGGTGTGAGTTTTCAGTTGCATATGTCCTGGGGACCATTCAGGCTTGTTCGCATTTGTGTTCCTCACGTGTGCCCCAAAGAATGAGGTGATTTGGTAAAATGCTATGCCCAAGATAACTATCCGAGTGCCGGCGGTGGGGTGGTTCATATAGCCTCGGCTATCACCTCATTATGTCCGGTCGTGATGGTCAAGTGGATTAAGGCGTCTTGTACATACCAGTTGCGTTGCTTCTGGGAGTATGGGTTCGAGTCACTTCTGGGGTGTGAGTTTTCAGTTGCATATGTCCTGGGGACCATTCAGGCTTGTTCGCATTTGTGTTCCTCACGTGTGCCCCAAAGAATGAGGTGATTTGGTAAAATGCTATGCCCAAGATAACTATCCGAGTGCCGGCGGTGGGGTGGTTCATATAGCCTCGGCTATCACCTCATTATGTCCGGTCGTGATGGTCAAGTGGATTAAGGCGTCTTGTACATACCAGTTGCGTTGCTTCTGGGAGTATGGGTTCGAGTCACTTCTGGGGTGTGAGTTTTCAGTTGCATATGTCCTGGGGACCATTCAGGCTTGTTCGCATTTGTGTTCCTCACGTGTGCCCCAAAGAATGAGGTGATTTGGTAAAATGCTATGCCCAAGATAACTATCCGAGTGCCGGCGGTGGGGTGGTTCATATAGCCTCGGCTATCACCTCATTATGTCCGGTCGTGATGGTCAAGTGGATTAAGGCGTCTTGTACATACCAGTTGCGTTGCTTCTGGGAGTATGGGTTCGAGTCACTTCTGGGGTGTGAGTTTTCAGTTGCATATGTCCTGGGGACCATTCAGGCTTGTTCGCATTTGTGTTCCTCACGTGTGCCCCAAAGAATGAGGTGATTTGGTAAAATGCTATGCCCAAGATAACTATCCGAGTGCCGGCGGTGGGGTGGTTCATATAGCCTCGGCTATCACCTCATTATGTCCGGTCGTGATGGTCAAGTGGATTAAGGCGTCTTGTACATACCAGTTGCGTTGCTTCTGGGAGTATGGGTTCGAGTCACTTCTGGGGTGTGAGTTTTCAGTTGCATATGTCCTGGGGACCATTCAGGCTTGTTCGCATTTGTGTTCCTCACGTGTGCCCCAAAGAATGAGGTGATTTGGTAAAATGCTATGCCCAAGATAACTATCCGAGTGCCGGCGGTGGGGTGGTTCATATAGCCTCGGCTATCACCTCATTATGTCCGGTCGTGATGGTCAAGTGGATTAAGGCGTCTTGTACATACCAGTTGCGTTGCTTCTGGGAGTATGGGTTCGAGTCACTTCTGGGGTGTGAGTTTTCAGTTGCATATGTCCTGGGGACCATTCAGGCTTGTTTGCATTTGTGTTCCTCACGTGTGCCCCAAAGAATGAGGTGATTTGGTAAAATGCTATGCCCAAGATAACTATCCGAGTGCCGGCGGTGGGGTGGTTCATATAGCCTCGGCTATCACCTCATTATGTCCGGTCGTGATGGTCAAGTGGATTAAGGCGTCTTGTACATACCAGTTGCGTTGCTTCTGGGAGTATGGGTTCGAGTCACTTCTGGGGTGTGAGTTTTCAGTTGCATATGTCCTGGGGACCATTCAGGCTTGTTCGCATTTGTGTTCCTCACGTGTGCCCCAAAGAATGAGGTGATTTGGTAAAATGCTATGCCCAAGATAACTATCCGAGTGCCGGCGGTGGGGTGGTTCATATAGCCTCGGCTATCACCTCATTATGTCCGGTCGTGATGGTCAAGTGGATTAAGGCGTCTTGTACATACCAGTTGCGTTGCTTCTGGGAGTATGGGTTCGAGTCACTTCTGGGGTGTGAGTTTTCAGTTATATATATATATATATATATATATATATATATATATATATATATATATATATATATATATATATATATATATATATATATATATATAAGCCTATACTTGCATAAACCACAAGTGAAGATAAACAATCTTTGGACAACACCCACCAGTGGGACTCGAACCCAGAAAGCACAACTACCTTCCAGTAGCTGGCATAACTAGTATGCTTTAACCCACTACGCCATCAGACCTTACAAAAGAAGTAGATAGTTCGAGATATATATCTCAAACATCTCTACCTCCCGAAGGCACCAGATGAGTGAGGGGTCAGTCTGCATTTTTCGTCAAGCCACTGTCAATGTGAGAGAACTCGTGTCCAGCTTATAAGCCTATACTTGCATAAACCACAAGTGAAGATAAACAATCTTTGGACAACACCCACCAGTGGGACTCGAACCCAGAAAGCACAACTACCTTCCAGTAGCTGGCATAACTAGTATGCTTTAACCCACTACGCCATCAGACCTTACAAAAGAAGTAGATAGTTCGAGATATATATCTCAAACATCTCTACCTCCCGAAGGCACCAGATGAGTGAGGGGTCAGTCTGCATTTTTCGTCAAGCCACTGTCAATGTGAGAGAACTCGTGTCCAGCTTATAAGCCTATACTTGCATAAACCACAAGTGAAGATAAACAATCTTTGGACAACACCCACCAGTGGGACTCGAACCCAGAAAGCACAACTACCTTCCAGTAGCTGGCATAACTAGTATGCTTTAACCCACTACGCCATCAGACCTTACAAAAGAAGTAGATAGTTCGAGATATATATCTCAAACATCTCTACCTCCCGAAGGCACCAGATGAGTGAGGGGTCAGTCTGCATTTTTCGTCAAGCCACTGTCAATGTGAGAGAACTCGTGTCCAGCTTATAAGCCTATACTTGCATAAACCACAAGTGAAGATAAACAATCTTTGGACAACACCCACCAGTGGGACTCGAACCCAGAAAGCACAACTACCTTCCAGTAGCTGGCATAACTAGTATGCTTTAACCCACTACGCCATCAGACCTTACAAAAGAAGTAGATAGTTCGAGATATATATCTCAAACATCTCTACCTCCCGAAGGCACCAGATGAGTGAGGGGTCAGTCTGCATTTTTCGTCAAGCCACTGTCAATGTGAGAGAACTCGTGTCCAGCTTATAAGCCTATACTTGCATAAACCACAAGTGAAGATAAACAATCTTTGGACAACACCCACCAGTGGGACTCGAACCCAGAAAGCACAACTACCTTCCAGTAGCTGGCATAACTAGTATGCTTTAACCCACTACGCCATCAGACCTTACAAAAGAAGTAGATAGTTCGAGATATATATCTCAAACATCTCTACCTCCCGAAGGCACCAGATGAGTGAGGGGTCAGTCTGCATTTTTCGTCAAGCCACTGTCAATGTGAGAGAACTCGTGTCCAGCTTATAAGCCTATACTTGCATAAACCACAAGTGAAGATAAACAATCTTTGGACAACACCCACCAGTGGGACTCGAACCCAGAAAGCACAACTACCTTCCAGTAGCTGGCATAACTAGTATGCTTTAACCCACTACGCCATCAGACCTTACAAAAGAAGTAGATAGTTCGAGATATATATCTCAAACATCTCTACCTCCCGAAGGCACCAGATGAGTGAGGGGTCAGTCTGCATTTTTCGTCAAGCCACTGTCAATGTGAGAGAACTCGTGTCCAGCTTATAAGCCTATACTTGCATAAACCACAAGTGAAGATAAACAATCTTTGGACAACACCCACCAGTGGGACTCGAACCCAGAAAGCACAACTACCTTCCAGTAGCTGGCATAACTAGTATGCTTTAACCCACTACGCCATCAGACCTTACAAAAGAAGTAGATAGTTCGAGATATATATCTCAAACATCTCTACCTCCCGAAGGCACCAGATGAGTGAGGGGTCAGTCTGCATTTTTCGTCAAGCCACTGTCAATGTGAGAGAACTCGTGTCCAGCTTATAAGCCTATACTTGCATAAACCACAAGTGAAGATAAACAATCTTTGGACAACACCCACCAGTGGGACTCGAACCCAGAAAGCACAACTACCTTCCAGTAGCTGGCATAACTAGTATGCTTTAACCCACTACGCCATCAGACCTTACAAAAGAAGTAGATAGTTCGAGATATATATCTCAAACATCTCTACCTCCCGAAGGCACCAGATGAGTGAGGGGTCAGTCTGCATTTTTCGTCAAGCCACTGTCAATGTGAGAGAACTCGTGTCCAGCTTATAAGCCTATACTTGCATAAACCACAAGTGAAGATAAACAATCTTTGGACAACACCCACCAGTGGGACTCGAACCCAGAAAGCACAACTACCTTCCAGTAGCTGGCATAACTAGTATGCTTTAACCCACAACGCCATCAGACCTTACAAAAGAAGTAGATAGTTCGAGATATATATCTCAAACATCTCTACCTCCCGAAGGCACCAGATGAGTGAGGGGTCAGTCTGCATTTTTCGTCAAGCCACTGTCAATGTGAGAGAACTCGTGTCCAGCTTATAAGCCTATACTTGCATAAACCACAAGTGAAGATAAACAATCTTTGGACAACACCCACCAGTGGGACTCGAACCCAGAAAGCACAACTACCTTCCAGTAGCTGGCATAACTAGTATGCTTTAACCCACTACGCCATCAGACCTTACAAAAGAAGTAGATAGTTCGAGATATATATCTCAAACATCTCTACCTCCCGAAGGCACCAGATGAGTGAGGGGTCAGTCTGCATTTTTCGTCAAGCCACTGTCAATGTGAGAGAACTCGTGTCCAGCTTATAAGCCTATACTTGCATAAACCACAAGTGAAGATAAACAATCTTTGGACAACACCCACCAGTGGGACTCGAACCCAGAAAGCACAACTACCTTCCAGTAGCTGGCATAACTAGTATGCTTTAACCCACTACGCCATCAGACCTTACAAAAGAAGTAGATAGTTCGAGATATATATCTCAAACATCTCTACCTCCCGAAGGCACCAGATGAGTGAGGGGTCAGTCTGCATTTTTCGTAGCATACTAGTTATGCCAGCTACTGGAAGGTAGTTGTGCTTTCTGGGTTCGAGTCCCACTGGTGGGTGTTGTCCAAAGATTGTTTATCTTCACTTGTGGTTTATGCAAGTATAGGCTTATAAGCTGGACACGAGTTCTCTCACATTGACAGTGGCTTGACGAAAAATGCAGACTGACCCCTCACTCATCTGGTGCCTTCGGGAGGTAGAGATGTTTGAGATATATATCTCGAACTATCTACTTCTTTTGTAAGGTCTGATGGCGTAGTGGGTTAAAGCATACTAGTTATGCCAGCTACTGGAAGGTAGTTGTGCTTTCTGGGTTCGAGTCCCACTGGTGGGTGTTGTCCAAAGATTGTTTATCTTCACTTGTGGTTTATGCAAGTATAGGCTTATAAGCTGGACACGAGTTCTCTCACATTGACAGTGGCTTGACGAAAAATGCAGACTGACCCCTCACTCATCTGGTGCCTTCGGGAGGTAGAGATGTTTGAGATATATATCTCGAACTATCTACTTCTTTTGTAAGGTCTGATGGCGTAGTGGGTTAAAGCATACTAGTTATGCCAGCTACTGGAAGGTAGTTGTGCTTTCTGGGTTCGAGTCCCACTGGTGGGTGTTGTCCAAAGATTGTTTATCTTCACTTGTGGTTTATGCAAGTATAGGCTTATAAGCTGGACACGAGTTCTCTCACATTGACAGTGGCTTGACGAAAAATGCAGACTGACCCCTCACTCATCTGGTGCCTTCGGGAGGTAGAGATGTTTGAGATATATATCTCGAACTATCTACTTCTTTTGTAAGGTCTGATGGCGTAGTGGGTTAAAGCATACTAGTTATGCCAGCTACTGGAAGGTAGTTGTGCTTTCTGGGTTCGAGTCCCACTGGTGGGTGTTGTCCAAAGATTGTTTATCTTCACTTGTGGTTTATGCAAGTATAGGCTTATAAGCTGGACACGAGTTCTCTCACATTGACAGTGGCTTGACGAAAAATGCAGACTGACCCCTCACTCATCTGGTGCCTTCGGGAGGTAGAGATGTTTGAGATATATATCTCGAACTATCTACTTCTTTTGTAAGGTCTGATGGCGTAGTGGGTTAAAGCATACTAGTTATGCCAGCTACTGGAAGGTAGTTGTGCTTTCTGGGTTCGAGTCCCACTGGTGGGTGTTGTCCAAAGATTGTTTATCTTCACTTGTGGTTTATGCAAGTATAGGCTTATAAGCTGGACACGAGTTCTCTCACATTGACAGTGGCTTGACGAAAAATGCAGACTGACCCCTCACTCATCTGGTGCCTTCGGGAGGTAGAGATGTTTGAGATATATATCTCGAACTATCTACTTCTTTTGTAAGGTCTGATGGCGTAGTGGGTTAAAGCATACTAGTTATGCCAGCTACTGGAAGGTAGTTGTGCTTTCTGGGTTCGAGTCCCACTGGTGGGTGTTGTCCAAAGATTGTTTATCTTCACTTGTGGTTTATGCAAGTATAGGCTTATAAGCTGGACACGAGTTCTCTCACATTGACAGTGGCTTGACGAAAAATGCAGACTGACCCCTCACTCATCTGGTGCCTTCGGGAGGTAGAGATGTTTGAGATATATATCTCGAACTATCTACTTCTTTTGTAAGGTCTGATGGCGTAGTGGGTTAAAGCATACTAGTTATGCCAGCTACTGGAAGGTAGTTGTGCTTTCTGGGTTCGAGTCCCACTGGTGGGTGTTGTCCAAAGATTGTTTATCTTCACTTGTGGTTTATGCAAGTATAGGCTTATAAGCTGGACACGAGTTCTCTCACATTGACAGTGGCTTGACGAAAAATGCAGACTGACCCCTCACTCATCTGGTGCCTTCGGGAGGTAGAGATGTTTGAGATATATATCTCGAACTATCTACTTCTTTTGTAAGGTCTGATGGCGTAGTGGGTTAAAGCATACTAGTTATGCCAGCTACTGGAAGGTAGTTGTGCTTTCTGGGTTCGAGTCCCACTGGTGGGTGTTGTCCAAAGATTATATATATATATATATATATATATATATATATATATATATCAATTTACATAAATAAATATTTACTAATACATTCCTTTAAAATTGACACAAGCGGATTAAGGCGTCCTGTACATACCAGTTGCATTGCTCCTTTCAGTATGGGTTCGAGTCACTTCTGGCATGTGAGTTTTCAGTTGCATATAGTCCTGGGGACCATTAAGGCTTGTTCCCATGTATATATATATATATATATATATATATATATATATATATATATATATATATATATAAATATATATATATATATATATATATATATATATATATATATATATATATATATATATATATATATATATATATATATTTAAAAAATCTGTCATATTTGTAAATTAAATAATAAATATTTAATTATTAAATTTAATTTAATTTGTTTTATTAATATAATTATTTAATAATTTAATAAAATAATAATTTATTAAAAAAAATTAATTTGATTACTTATTTAATAAAATTAAATAATAAATAATAAATTAAATATTGATATATACTTGTGTGTCCAGGAGGCCATCTGTGTCCCCTCAGATAGTCTCCCTTATCACAGTTTGTGTCTATGGATGTGTGTCTGTGTATATCCCTGTGAGTGTCCGGGCGAGTGTGTGTGAGTGTGAGTGTCCGGGTGCGTGTGTGTCCGGTTATATCTGTGGGTCCAGGAGGCCATCTGTGTCCCCTCAGATGGTCTCCTTTATCACAGTCTATGGGAGTGTGTGAGTGTGAGTGCCCCTGTGAGTGTTCGGGTGAGGGTGTGTGTGTGAGTGTCCGGGTTTATGTGAGGTTTGGTTCCAGGGAAACATCCTTCCCCCCCCCCCCCCTTCCCATATCTCCTCCCTTATTCCCACCGTGGGTTCGAATCCCAGGTGATTAGACTTGCTCTAGGTCCATGGATCCAAGGTATCCATCCGTGGGCCCAACGGATTTCACCCCTTCCCCACTTTCCAAGGGCCAGGCCAATTCCAGCTATCCAGGGAACCTGTCGAAACAGAGGCAGCTACAGGAGGGAACACACAAATATTTGTGCCCTGCAGTTACACACCCGTTCCGACAGACTCGATCGCAATCTATCCAGATGAGAACACGTTCTCTTCCGACTAGACCACGCTGGAGTCGCTGTATGTCTCAAATTTGGTTCCTTTATTTATAGTTAGTATTTTTGATGAATTAATTGATTTGTTTTAATTTTTTATTGACTTAGGAAAAACGATTTGGGGAGTTGGTGGGGGGGGGAGGGGGAGGGGGGGGTTGTGTGTGTAATGGATTGTTGAGATCGTGGTTGGTTAGTATTTATCTAGTTGTGTTCACCTAGTTGTGCTTGCGAGGGTTGAGCTCTACTCTTTCGGCCCGCCTCTCAACTGTTAATCAATCAATTATTACTAACTAATAAAAAACATTCCACACAAACACACCCAGGAAGCAGCCCGTAACAGCTGTCTAACGCCCAGGTACATATTTACTGATAGGTAACAGGGGCATCAGAATGATAGAAACTCTGCTGATTTCCGTTTGTTCCATCACCGTGGGATCGAATGAGCTACGATTACGAGTCGAGAGCGACGTCCACTCAGCTATAAAGCCCCCCTAGTTTGTGTATTGGTGCAAAAGATAATTTGGGAGAGGTTAAGGGAAAGGAATGATGTTTGGTGGCTTTGAAAGCTTTGGATGGGAGGGGGGTTGGCAGTTATGAATTAAAATTGTTAATTATTTAAGATAGGATATATATGCAAAAGACGTTGCGAGATATAGTAAGAAAAGTGTTTCTGACTGAGGTTAGGTACTGTGTGATTGACTTGTATGTTAGGAAAAAGAACACTTATTAGAAACTTAGATAATCTTTTGAAATGTTCCTTAGCAAATAGTTGTAAATTATTGTGTAAAAGGCCTATGGTTACCTTACCCTAAACAAACACACGTGAGCACAATTAGTCCACGGGATTCAGAGAGAGTGAGAGTGAACAGCGAAATAGTAACAAAAAATGTGACAATGAGGGGAAACTATGACATTCAAACGTTAACCATATAAATTACAGTAACACTAACCGAGCGTCCACATACATATTCCAATCAATTTACATAAATAAACATTCACTAATATATTCCTTTAAAATGGACACACGCAGATAGTTGCAGTACACATGTCAGTTCAATTACTGGTACACATAAACACTCATAGCTGGACGTGTCTGTCCATCTTGACAATAGTAGACATGTAACAAAAAATGTGACAATAATGGGAAACCATGTCATTCAAACGTATAAATGTTAACCATATAAATTACAGTAACACTAATCGCGCGCACACGTACATATGTCAATCAATTTACATAAATACACATTCACTAATGTGTACCTTTAAAATGGACACATACAGATAATTACCGTACACATGTCAGTTCAATTACAGGTACACATACACACACATAGCTTCACGTGTCTGTCGGTCTTGACAGACACGTGAAGTCGGTTGTCGGTCATGTGTACACATGGATACGCACACAAAACAGTCCATTATCAATTAATGTGTGTGTGTGTGTGTGTATTTATTTTCTCCTTGTATTTACTATATGTATCTGCAGAATCGAGTTATTAGCTCTTGGACCCCGCCTATCAAATATATGTATTTTTCCTTTTTTTATATCTACTACATCTATTTCTCTCTAACACACACACACACACACACACACACACACAAACTGGAGGCCTACCGTCTAAACGGAGAGAGTTCGTTGGTTATAATCCAATGGTCCCATATCGAATCTCAGTTGATGCAATAGCAAATCGACAGATATTCTTTAACCTAATTCGCCTGTTCACCAACTCCCCTCCGACCGGGGAGCCAGTCGGCCGAGCGGACAGCACACTGGACACTGGACTTGTGATCGAGTGGTCCCGGGTTCGATTCCGGGCGCTGCCGAGAAACAATGGGCAGAGTTTCTTTCACCCTGTGCCTCTGTTACCTTGCAGTAAAACAGGTACCTGGGTGTTAGTCAGCTGTCACGGGCTGCTTCCTGGGGGTGGAGGCCTGGTCGAGGACCGGACCGCGGGGACACTAAAGCCCCGAAATCATCTCAAGAAGAACCTCAAGAGATAAGCACAAAGGAATCCATCAATGGATCCATCTATCTATCTACTTATATCTGTCAATCCATCAATCTATCTTCCCATAAACCAACCATTTATCATTATATACATTTATATTCCATTTATCCGTCCATCAACTCTTCTGTCTATCCATCCATCTACTCATATGTTTTTCCATCCATCAGATAGACGGATGCATCTATGCATCCGTCTATCCGTCAATGTATATATTTAGCAATCAATGTAAACATCCATCTATCTACTTATATAAATTTTCCTTTAATCCCTGTTTCACCTGCACCACTCCCCCTGTTCCCCCATCCCCATCCCTGTTTCACCTGCACCACTCCCCCTGTTCCCCCATCCCCATCCCTGTTTCACCTGCACCACTTCCCCTGTTCCCCCATCCCCATCCCTGTTTCACCTGCACCACTCCCCCTGTTCCCCCATCTCCATCCCTGTTTCACCTGCACCACTCCCTCTGTTTCTCCCTCTTCATCCCTGTTTCACCTGCACCACTCCCTCTGTTTCTCCCTCTTCATCCCTGTTTCACCTGCACCACTCCCCCCTGTTTCTCCCTCTTCATCCCTGTTTCATATGCACCACTCCCCCTGTTCCCCCATCCCCATCCCTGTTTCACCTGTACAGCACCCCCTGTTCCCCCCTCTTCCTCCCTGTTTCACCTGCACCACTCCCCCCTGTTCCCTCTCTTCATTCCACCTCTAAATCCCGTATCCTTCCCCCCCCCACCACCTTTGCACCTCTTCCTTTAACTTAAATCAGGACCAATAAACTACTTTATGTGTTTAATTTTGGTTTTTTCTATGTACGAAAAAGTCTTCAGCCATCTCAAGCATTATTTTACAATTAACTTTAATTAAATTGGTAGGGGGGGGAGTGATAAGAATAATTAATAATTATTTCTAAATCCTTTAGCTAAAGTCAACACTGACCAACCTATGCCCGTTCCCTACCTCAGACCATTCCCTCTACAAATACATTAATTTAGTAATAATAAGCCTTAATAATATATTAATAAATAAATTTTAAAATAAATCTGTGTATGGCTGCAGCCTCCAGCATGTGGCCTCATTACATAGACAGACATTCTCTTTATATATATATATATATATATATATATATATATATATATATCAATTTACATAAATAAATATTCACTAATACATTCCTTTAAAATTGACACAAGCGGATTAAGGCGTCCTGTACATACCAGTTGCATTGCTCCTTTCAGTATGGGTTCGAGTCACTTCTGGCATGTGAGTTTTCAGTTGCATATAGTCCTGGGGACCATTAAGGCTTGTTCCCATGTATATATATATATATATATATATATATATATATATATATATATATATATATATATATATATATATATATATATATATATATAAATATATATATATATATATATATATATATATATATATATATATATTTATTAAATCTGTCATATTTGTAAATTAAATAATAAATATTTAATTATTAAATTTAATTTAATTTGTTTTATTAATATAATTATTTAATAATTTAATAAAATAATATTTTATTAAAAAAAATTAATTTGATTACTTATTTAATAAAATTAAATAATAAATTAAATATTGATATATACTTGTGTGTCCAGGAGGCCATCTGTGTCCGCTCAGATGGTCTCCCTTATCACAGTTTGTGTCTATGGATGTGTGTCTGTGTATATCCCTGTGAGTGTCCGGGCGAGTGTGTGTGAGTGTGAGTGTCCGGGTGCGTGTGTGTCCGGTTATACGTGTGGGTCCAGGAGGCCATCTGTGTCCCCTCAGATGGTCTCCTTTATCACAGTCTATGGGAGTGTGTGAGTGTCAGTGCCCCTGTGAGTGTTCGGGTGAGGGTGTGTGTTTGAGTGTCCGGGTTTATGTGAGGTTTGGTTCCAGGGAAACATCCTTCCCCCCCCCCCTTCCCATATCTCCTCCCTTATTCCCACCGTGGGTTCGAATCCCAGGTGATTAGACCTGCTCTAGGTCCATGGATCCAAGGTATCCATCCGTGGGCCCAACGGATTTCACCCCTTCCCCACTTTCCAAGGGCCAGGCCAATTCCAGCTATCCAGGGAACCTGTCGAAACAGAGGCAGCTACAGGAGGGAACACACAAATATTTGTGCCCTGGAGTTACACACCCGTTCCGACAGACTCGATCGCAATCTATCCAGATGAGAACACGTTCTCTTCCGACTAGACCACGCTGGAGTCGCTGTATGTCTCAAATTTGGTTCCTTTATTTATAGTTAGTATTTTTGGTGAATTAATTGATTTGTTTTAATTTTTTATTGACTTAGGAAAAACGATTTGGGGAGTTGGTGGGGGGGGGGGGAGGGGGAGGGGGGGGTTGTGTGTGTAATGGATTGTTGAGATCGTGGTTGGTTAGTATTTATCTAGTTGTGTTCACCTAGTTGTGCTTGCGAGGGTTGAGCTCTACTCTTTCGGCCCGCCTCTCAACTGTTAATCAATCAATTATTACTAACTAATAAAAAATATTCCACACAAACACACCCAGGAAGCAGCCCGTAACAGCTGTCTAACGCCCAGGTACATATTTACTGATAGGTAACAGGGGCATCAGAATGATAGAAACTCTGCTGATTTCCGTTTGTTCCATCACCGTGGGATCGAATGAGCTACGATTACGAGTCGAGAGCGACGTCCACTCAGCTATAAAGCCCCCTAGTTTGTGTATTGGTGCAAAAGATAATTTGGGAGAGGTTAAGGGAAAGGAATGATGTTTGGTGGCTTTGAAAGCTTTGGATGGGAGGGGGGTTGGCAGTTATGAATTAAAATTGTTAATTATTTAAGATAGGATATATATGCAAAAGACGTTGCGACATATAGTAAGAAAAGTGTTTCTGACTGAGGTTAGGTACTGTGTGATTGACTTGTATGTTAGGAAAAAGAACACTTATTAGAAACTTAGATAATCTTTTGAAATGTTCCTTAGCAAATAGTTGTAAATTATTGTGTAAAAGGCCTATGGTTACCTTACCCTAAACAAACACACGTGAGCACAATTAGTCCACGGGATTCAGAGAGAGTGAGAGTGAACAGCGAAATAGTAACAAAAAATGTGACAATGAGGGGAAACTATGACATTCAAACGTTAACCATATAAATTACAGTAACACTAACCGAGCGTCCACATACATATTCCAATCAATTTACATAAATAAACATTCACTAATATATTCCTTTAAAATGGACACACGCAGATAGTTGCAGTACACATGTCAGTTCAATTACTGGTACACATAAACACTCATAGCTGGACGTGTCTGTCCATCTTGACAATAGTAGACATGTAACAAAAAATGTGACAATAATGGGAAACCATGTCATTCAAACGTATAAATGTTAACCATATAAATTACAGTAACACTAATCGCGCGCACACGTACATATGTCAATCAATTTACATAAATACACATTCACTAATGTGTACCTTTAAAATGGACACATACAGATAATTACCGTACACATGTCAGTTCAATTACAGGTACACATACACACACATAGCTTCACGTGTCTGTCGGTCTTGACAGACACGTGAAGTCGGTTGTCGGTCATGTGTACACATGGATACGCACACAAAACAGTCCATTATCAATTAATGTGTGTGTGTGTGTGTGTGTATTTCTTTTCTCCTTGTATTTACTATATGTATCATGCAGAATCGAGTTATTAGCTCTTGGACCCCGCCTATCAAATATATGTATTTTTCCTTTTTTTATATCTACTACATCTATTTCTCTCTAACACACACACACACACACACACACAAACTGGAGGCCTACCGTCTAAACGGAGAGAGTTCGTTGGTTATAATCCAATGGTCCCATATCGAATCTCAGTTGATGCAATAGCAAATCGACATATATTCTTTAACCTAATTCGCCTGTTCACCAACTCCCCTCCGACCGGGGAGCCAGTCGGCCGAGCGGACAGCACACTGGACACTGGACTTGTGATCGAGTGGTCCCGGGTTCGATTCCGGGCGCTGCCGAGAAACAATGGGCAGAGTTTCTTTCACCCTGTGCCTCTGTTACCTTGCAGTAAAACAGGTACCTGGGTGTTAGTCAGCTGTCACGGGCTGCTTCCTGGGGGTGGAGGCCTGGTCGAGGACCGGACCGCGGGGACACTAAAGCCCCGAAATCATCTCAAGAAGAACCTCAAGAGATAAGCACAAAGGAATCCATCAATGGATCCATCTATCTATCTACTTATATCTGTCAATCCATCAATCTATCTTCCCATAAACCAACCATTTATCATTATATACATTTATATTCCATTTATCCGTCCATCAACTCTTCTGTCTATCCATCCATCTACTCATATGTTTTTCCATCCATCAGATAGACGGATGCATCTATGCATCCGTCTATCCGTCAATGTATATATTTAGCAATCAATGTAAACATCCATCTATCTACTTATATAAATTTTCCTTTAATCCCTGTTTCACCTGCACCACTCCCCCTGTTCCCCCATCCCCATCCCTGTTTCACCTGCACCACTCCCCCTGTTCCCCCATCCCCATCCCTGTTTCACCTGCACCACTTCCCCTGTTCCCCCATCCCCATCCCTGTTTCACCTGCACCACTCCCCCTGTTCCCCCATCTCCATCCCTGTTTCACCTGCACCACTCCCTCTGTTTCTCCCTCTTCATCCCTGTTTCACCTGCACCACTCCCTCTGTTTCTCCCTCTTCATCCCTGTTTCACCTGCACCACTCCCCCCTGTTTCTCCCTCTTCATCCCTGTTTCATATGCACCACTCCCCCTGTTCCCCCATCCCCATCCCTGTTTCACCTGTACAGCACCCCCTGTTCCCCCCTCTTCCTCCCTGTTTCACCTGCACCACTCCCCCCTATTCCCTCTCTTCATTCCACCTCTAAATCCCGTATCCTTCCCCCCCCCCCCCACCACCTTTGCACCTCTTCCTTTAACTTAAATCATGACCAATAAACTACTTTATGTGTTTAATTTAGGTTTTTTCTATGTACGAAAAAGTCTTCAGCCATCTCAAGCATTATTTTACAATTAACTTTAATTAAATTGGTAGGGGGGGGGAGTGATAAGAATAATTAATAATTATTTCTAAATCCTTTAGCTAAAGTCAACACTGACCAACCTATGCCCGTTCCCTACCTCAGACCATTCCCTCTACAAATACATTAATTTAGTAATAATAAGCCTTAATAATATATTAATAAATAAATTTTAAAATAAATCTGTGTATGGCTGCAGCCTCCAGCATGTGGCCTCATTACATAGACAGACATTCTCTTTATATATATATATATATATATATATATATATATATATATATATATATATATATATATATATATATATATATATACATGGGAACAAGCCTTAATGGTCCCCAGGACTATATGCAACTGAAAACTCACATGCCAGAAGTGACTCGAACCCATACTGAAAGGAGCAATGCAACTGGTATGTACAGGACGCCTTAATCCTCTTGTGTCAATTTTAAAGGAATGTATTAGTGAATATTTATTTATGTAAATTGATATATATATATATATATATATATATATATATATATATATATATATATATATATATATATATATATATATATATATATATATATATATATATATATATATATAAAGAGAATGTCTGTCTATGTAATGAGGCCACATGCTGGAGGCTGCAGCCATACACTGATTTATTTTAAAATTTATTTATTAATATATTATTAAGGCTTATTATTACTAAATTTAATTTAAAATAAATAATAAAAATAAAATTTAAAAAATCTGTCATATTTGTAAATTAAATAATAAATATTTAATTATTAAATTTAATTTAATTTGTTTTATTAATATAATTATTTAATAATTTAATAAAATAATATTTTATTAAAAAAAATTAATTTGATTACTTATTTAATAAAATTAAATAATAAATAATAAATTAAATATTGATATATACTTGTGTGTCCAGGAGGCCATCTGTGTCCGCTCAGATGGTCTCCCTTATCACAGTTTGTGTCTATGGATGTGTGTCTGTGTATATCCCTGTGAGTGTCCGGGCGAGTGTGTGTGAGTGTGAGTGTCCGGGTGCGTGTGTGTCCGGTTATACGTGTGGGTCCAGGAGGCCATCTGTGTCCCCTCAGATGGTCTCCTTTATCACAGTCTATGGGAGTGTGTGAGTGTCAGTGCCCCTGTGAGTGTTCGGGTGAGGGTGTGTGTTTGAGTGTCCGGGTTTATGTGAGGTTTGGTTCCAGGGAAACATCCTTCCCCCCCCCCTTCCCATATCTCCTCCCTTATTCCCACCGTGGGTTCGAATCCCAGGTGATTAGACCTGCTCTAGGTCCATGGATCCAAGGTATCCATCCGTGGGCCCAACGGATTTCACCCCTTCCCCACTTTCCAAGGGCCAGGCCAATTCCAGCTATCCAGGGAACCTGTCGAAACAGAGGCAGCTACAGGAGGGAACACACAAATATTTGTGCCCTGGAGTTACACACCCGTTCCGACAGACTCGATCGCAATCTATCCAGATGAGAACACGTTCTCTTCCGACTAGACCACGCTGGAGTCGCTGTATGTCTCAAATTTGGTTCCTTTATTTATAGTTAGTATTTTTGGTGAATTAATTGATTTGTTTTAATTTTTTATTGACTTAGGAAAAACGATTTGGGGAGTTGGTGGGGGGGGGGGGGAGGGGGAGGGGGGGGTTGTGTGTGTAATGGATTGTTGAGATCGTGGTTGGTTAGTATTTATCTAGTTGTGTTCACCTAGTTGTGCTTGCGAGGGTTGAGCTCTACTCTTTCGGCCCGCCTCTCAACTGTTAATCAATCAATTATTACTAACTAATAAAAAATATTCCACACAAACACACCCAGGAAGCAGCCCGTAACAGCTGTCTAACGCCCAGGTACATATTTACTGATAGGTAACAGGGGCATCAGAATGATAGAAACTCTGCTGATTTCCGTTTGTTCCATCACCGTGGGATCGAATGAGCTACGATTACGAGTCGAGAGCGACGTCCACTCAGCTATAAAGCCCCCTAGTTTGTGTATTGGTGCAAAAGATAATTTGGGAGAGGTTAAGGGAAAGGAATGATGTTTGGTGGCTTTGAAAGCTTTGGATGGGAGGGGGGTTGGCAGTTATGAATTAAAATTGTTAATTATTTAAGATAGGATATATATGCAAAAGACGTTGCGACATATAGTAAGAAAAGTGTTTCTGACTGAGGTTAGGTACTGTGTGATTGACTTGTATGTTAGGAAAAAGAACACTTATTAGAAACTTAGATAATCTTTTGAAATGTTCCTTAGCAAATAGTTGTAAATTATTGTGTAAAAGGCCTATGGTTACCTTACCCTAAACAAACACACGTGAGCACAATTAGTCCACGGGATTCAGAGAGAGTGAGAGTGAACAGCGAAATAGTAACAAAAAATGTGACAATGAGGGGAAACTATGACATTCAAACGTTAACCATATAAATTATAGTAACACTAACCGAGCGTCCACATACATATTCCAATCAATTTACATAAATAAACATTCACTAATATATTCCTTTAAAATGGACACACGCAGATAGTTGCAGTACACATGTCAGTTCAATTACTGGTACACATAAACACTCATAGCTGGACGTGTCTGTCCATCTTGACAATAGTAGACATGTAACAAAAAATGTGACAATAATGGGAAACCATGTCATTCAAACGTATAAATGTTAACCATATAAATTACAGTAACACTAATCGCGCGCACACGTACATATGTCAATCAATTTACATAAATACACATTCACTAATGTGTACCTTTAAAATGGACACATACAGATAATTACCGTACACATGTCAGTTCAATTACAGGTACACATACACACACATAGCTTCACGTGTCTGTCGGTCTTGACAGACACGTGAAGTCGGTTGTCGGTCATGTGTACACATGGATACGCACACAAAACAGTCCATTATCAATTAATGTGTGTGTGTGTGTGTGTGTATTTATTTTCTCCTTGTATTTACTATATGTATCTGCAGAATCGAGTTATTAGCTCTTGGACCCCGCCTATCAAATATATGTATTTTTCCTTTTTTTTATATCTACTACATCTATTTCTCTCTAACACACACACACACACACACACACAAACTGGAGGCCTACCGTCTAAACGGAGAGAGTTCGTTGGTTATAATCCAATGGTCCCATATCGAATCTCAGTTGATGCAATAGCAAATCGACAGATATTCTTTAACCTAATTCGCCTGTTCACCAACTCCCCTCCGACCGGGGAGCCAGTCGGCCGAGCGGACAGCACACTGGACACTGGACTTGTGATCGAGTGGTCCCGGGTTCGATTCCGGGCGCTGCCGAGAAACAATGGGCAGAGTTTCTTTCACCCTGTGCCTCTGTTACCTTGCAGTAAAACAGGTACCTGGGTGTTAGTCAGCTGTCACGGGCTGCTTCCTGGGGGTGGAGGCCTGGTCGAGGACCGGACCGCGGGGACACTAAAGCCCCGAAATCATCTCAAGAAGAACCTCAAGAGATAAGCACAAAGGAATCCATCAATGGATCCATCTATCTATCTACTTATATCTGTCAATCCATCAATCTATCTTCCCATAAACCAACCATTTATCATTATATACATTTATATTCCATTTATCCGTCCATCAACTCTTCTGTCTATCCATCCATCTACTCATATGTTTTTCCATCCATCAGATAGACGGATGCATCTATGCATCCGTCTATCCGTCAATGTATATATTTAGCAATCAATGTAAACATCCATCTATCTACTTATATAAATTTTCCTTTAATCCCTGTTTCACCTGCACCACTCCCCCTGTTCCCCCATCCCCATCCCTGTTTCACCTGCACTACTCCCCCTGTTCCCCCATCCCCATCCCTGTTTCACCTGCACCACTTCCCCTGTTCCCCCATCCCCATCCCTGTTTCACCTGCACCACTCCCCCTGTTCCCCCATCTCCATCCCTGTTTCACCTGCACCACTCCCTCTGTTTCTCCCTCTTCATCCCTGTTTCACCTGCACCACTCCCTCTGTTTCTCCCTCTTCATCCCTGTTTCACCTGCACCACTCCCCCCTGTTTCTCCCTCTTCATCCCTGTTTCATATGCACCACTCCCCCTGTTCCCCCATCCCCATCCCTGTTTCACCTGTACAGCACCCCCTGTTCCCCCCTCTTTCACCCTGTTTCACCTGCACCACTCCCCCCTGTTCCCTCTCTTCATTCCACCTCTAAATCCCGTATCCTTCCCCCCCCCCCACCACCTTTGCACCTCTTCCTTTAACTTAAATCAGGACCAATAAACTACTTTATGTGTTTAATTTAGGTTTTTTCTATGTACGAAAAAGTCTTCAGCCATCTCAAGCATTATTTTACAATTAACTTTAATTAAATTGATAGGGGGGGGAGTGATAAGAATAATTAATAATTATTTCTAAATCCTTTAGCTAAAGTCAACACTGACCAACCTATGCCCGTTCCCTACCTCAGACCATTCCCTCTACAAATACATTAATTTAGTAATAATAAGCCTTAATAATATATTAATAAATAAATTTTAAAATAAATCTGTGTATGGCTGCAGCCTCCAGCATGTGGCCTCATTACATAGACAGACATTCTCTTTATATATATATATATATATATATATATATATATATATATATATATATATATATATATATATATATATATATATATATCAATTTACATAAATAAATATTCACTAATACATTCCTTTAAAATTGACACAAGCGGATTAAGGCGTCCTGTACATACCAGTTGCATTGCTCCTTTCAGTATGGGTTCGAGTCACTTCTGGCATGTGAGTTTTCAGTTGCATATAGTCCTGGGGACCATTAAGGCTTGTTCCCATGTATATATATATATATATATATATATATATATATATATATATATATATATATATATATATATATATATATATATATATATATATATATATATATATATATATATATATATATATATATATATATATATATATATTTAAAAAATCTGTCATATTTGTAAATTAAATAATTAATATTTAATTATTAAATTTAATTTAATTTGTTTTATTAATATAATTATTTAATAATTTAATAAAATAATATTTTATTAAAAAAAATTAATTTGATTTCTTATTTAATAAAATTAAATAATAAATAATAAATTAAATATTGATATATACTTGTGTGTCCAGGAGGCCATCTGTGTCCGCTCAGATGGTCTCCCTTATCACAGTTTGTGTCTATGGATGTGTGTCTGTGTATATCCCTGTGAGTGTCCGGGCGAGTGTGTGTGAGTGTGAGTGTCCGGGTGCGTGTGTGTCCGGTTATACGTGTGGGTCCAGGAGGCCATCTGTGTCCCCTCAGATGGTCTCCTTTATCACAGTCTATGGGAGTGTGTGAGTGTCAGTGCCCCTGTGAGTGTTCGGGTGAGGGTGTGTGTTTGAGTGTCCGGGTTTATGTGAGGTTTGGTTCCAGGGAAACATCCTTCCCCCCCCCCCCCTTCCCATATCTCCTCCCTTATTCCCACCGTGGGTTCGAATCCCAGGTGATTAGACCTGCTCTAGGTCCATGGATCCAAGGTATCCATCCGTGGGCCCAACGGATTTCACCCCTTCCCCACTTTCCAAGGGCCAGGCCAATTCCAGCTATCCAGGGAACCTGTCGAAACAGAGGCAGCTACAGGAGGGAACACACAAATATTTGTGCCCTGGAGTTACACACCCGTTCCGACAGACTCGATCGCAATCTATCCAGATGAGAACACGTTCTCTTCCGACTAGACCACGCTGGAGTCGCTGTATGTCTCAAATTTGGTTCCTTTATTTATAGTTAGTATTTTTGGTGAATTAATTGATTTGTTTTAATTTTTTATTGACTTAGGAAAAACGATTTGGGGAGTTGGTGGGGGGGGGAGGGGGAGGGGGGGGTTGTGTGTGTAATGGATTGTTGAGATCGTGGTAGGTTAGTATTTATCTAGTTGTGTTCACCTAGTTGTGCTTGCGAGGGTTGAGCTCTACTCTTTCGGCCCGCCTCTCAACTGTTAATCAATCAATTATTACTAACTAATAAAAAATATTCCACACAAACACACCCAGGAAGCAGCCCGTAACAGCTGTCTAACGCCCAGGTACATATTTACTGATAGGTAACAGGGGCATCAGAATGATAGAAACTCTGCTGATTTCCGTTTGTTCCATCACCGTGGGATCGAATGAGCTACGATTACGAGTCGAGAGCGACGTCCACTCAGCTATAAAGCCCCCTAGTTTGTGTATTGGTGCAAAAGATAATTTGGGAGAGGTTAAGGGAAAGGAATGATGTTTGGTGGCTTTGAAAGCTTTGGATGGGAGGGGGGTTGGCAGTTATGAATTAAAATTGTTAATTATTTAAGATAGGATATATATGCAAAAGACGTTGCGACATATAGTAAGAAAAGTGTTTCTGACTGAGGTTAGGTACTGTGTGATTGACTTGTATGTTAGGAAAAAGAACACTTATTAGAAACTTAGGATAATCTTTTGAAATGTTCCTTAGCAAATAGTTGTAAATTATTGTGTAAAAGGCCTATGGTTACCTTACCCTAAACAAACACACGTGAGCACAATTAGTCCACGGGATTCAGAGAGAGTGAGAGTGAACAGCGAAATAGTAACAAAAAATGTGACAATGAGGGGAAACTATGACATTCAAACGTTAACCATATAAATTACAGTAACACTAACCGAGCGTCCACATACATATTCCAATCAATTTACATAAATAAACATTCACTAATATATTCCTTTAAAATGGACACACGCAGATAGTTGCAGTACACATGTCAGTTCAATTACTGGTACACATAAACACTCATAGCTGGACGTGTCTGTCCATCTTGACAATAGTAGACATGTAACAAAAAATGTGACAATAATGGGAAACCATGTCATTCAAACGTATAAATGTTAACCATATAAATTACAGTAACACTAATCGCGCGCACACGTACATATGTCAATCAATTTACATAAATACACATTCACTAATGTGTACCTTTAAAATGGACACATACAGATAATTACCGTACACATGTCAGTTCAATTACAGGTACACATACACACACATAGCTTCACGTGTCTGTCGGTCTTGACAGACACGTGAAGTCGGTTGTCGGTCATGTGTACACATGGATACGCACACAAAACAGTCCATTATCAATTAATGTGTGTGTGTGTGTGTGTGTATTTATTTTCTCCTTGTATTTACTATATGTATCTGCAGAATCGAGTTATTAGCTCTTGGACCCCGCCTATCAAATATATGTATTTTTCCTTTTTTTATATCTACTACATCTATTTCTCTCTAACACACACACACACACACACACACAAACTGGAGGCCTACCGTCTAAACGGAGAGAGTTCGTTGGTTATAATCCAATGGTCCCATATCGAATCTCAGTTGATGCAATAGCAAATCGACAGATATTCTTTAACCTAATTCGCCTGTTCACCAACTCCCCTCCGACCGGGGAGCCAGTCGGCCGAGCGGACAGCACACTGGACACTGGACTTGTGATCGAGTGGTCCCGGGTTCGATTCCGGGCGCTGCCGAGAAACAATGGGCAGAGTTTCTTTCACCCTGTGCCTCTGTTACCTTGCAGTAAAACAGGTACCTGGGTGTTAGTCAGCTGTCACGGGCTGCTTCCTGGGGGTGGAGGCCTGGTCGAGGACCGGACCGCGGGGACACTAAAGCCCCGAAATCATCTCAAGAAGAACCTCAAGAGATAAGCACAAAGGAATCCATCAATGGATCCATCTATCTATCTACTTATATCTGTCAATCCATCAATCTATCTTCCCATAAACCAACCATTTATCATTATATACATTTATATTCCATTTATCCGTCCATCAACTCTTCTGTCTATCCATCCATCTACTCATATGTTTTTCCATCCATCAGATAGACGGATGCATCTATGCATCCGTCTATCCGTCAATGTATATATTTAGCAATCAATGTAAACATCCATCTATCTACTTATATAAATTTTCCTTTAATCCCTGTTTCACCTGCACCACTCCCCCTGTTCCCCCATCCCCATCCCTGTTTCACCTGCACCACTCCCCCTGTTCCCCCATCCCCATCCCTGTTTCACCTGCACCACTTCCCCTGTTCCCCCATCCCCATCCCTGTTTCACCTGCACCACTCCCCCTGTTCCCCCATCTCCATCCCTGTTTCACCTGCACCACTCCCTCTGTTTCTCCCTCTTCATCCCTGTTTCACCTGCACCACTCCCTCTGTTTCTCCCTCTTCATCCCTGTTTCACCTGCACCACTCCCCCCTGTTTCTCCCTCTTCATCCCTGTTTCATATGCACCACTCCCCTGTTCCCCCATCCCCATCCCTGTTTCACCTGTACAGCACCCCCTGTTCCCCCCTCTTTCTCCCTGTTTCACCTGCACCACTCCCCCCTGTTCCCTCTCTTCATTCCACCTCTAAATCCCGTATCCTTCCCCCCCCCCCACCACCTTTGCACCTCTTCCTTTAACTTAAATCAGGACCAATAAACTACTTTATGTGTTTAATTTAGGTTTTTTCTATGTACGAAAAAGTCTTCAGCCATCTCAAGCATTATTTTACAATTAACTTTAATTAAATTGATAGGGGGGGGGAGTGATAAGAATAATTAATAATTATTTCTAAATCCTTTAGCTAAAGTCAACACTGACCAACCTATGCCCGTTCCCTACCTCAGACCATTCCCTCTACAAATACATTAATTTAGTAATAATAAGCCTTAATAATATATTAATAAATAAATTTTAAAATAAATCTGTGTATGGCTGCAGCCTCCAGCATGTGGCCTCATTACATAGACAGACATTCTCTTTATATATATATATATATATATATATATATATATATATATATATATATATATATATATATATATATATATATATATATATATATATATATATATATATATATATCAATTTACATAAATAAATATTCACTAATACATTCCTTTAAAATTGACACAAGCGGATTAAGGCGTCCTGTACATACCAGTTGCATTGCTCCTTTCAGTATGGGTTCGAGTCACTTCTGGCATGTGAGTTTTCAGTTGCATATAGTCCTGGGGACCATTAAGGCTTGTTCCCATGTATATATATATATATATATATATATATATATATATATATATATATATATATATATATATATATATATATAAATATATATATATATATATATATATATATATATATATATATATATATATATTAAAAAATCTGTCATATTTGTAAATTAAATAATTAATATTTAATTATTAAATTTAATTTAATTTGTTTTATTAATATAATTATTTAATAATTTAATAAAATAATATTTTATTAAAAAAAATTAATTTGATTACTTATTTAATAAAATTAAATAATAAATAATAAATTAAATATTGATATATACTTGTGTGTCCAGGAGGCCATCTGTGTCCGCTCAGATGGTCTCCCTTATCACAGTTTGTGTCTATGGATGTGTGTCTGTGTATATCCCTGTGAGTGTCCGGGCGAGTGTGTGTGAGTGTGAGTGTCCGGGTGCGTGTGTGTCCGGTTATACGTGTGGGTCCAGGAGGCCATCTGTGTCCCCTCAGATGGTCTCCTTTATCACAGTCTATGGGAGTGTGTGAGTGTCAGTGCCCCTGTGAGTGTTCGGGTGAGGGTGTGTGTTTGAGTGTCCGGGTTTATGTGAGGTTTGGTTCCAGGGAAACATCCTTCCCCCCCCCCCTTCCCATATCTCCTCCCTTATTCCCACCGTGGGTTCGAATCCCAGGTGATTAGACCTGCTCTAGGTCCATGGATCCAAGGTATCCATCCGTGGGCCCAACGGATTTCACCCCTTCCCCACTTTCCAAGGGCCAGGCCAATTCCAGCTATCCAGGGAACCTGTCGAAACAGAGGCAGCTACAGGAGGGAACACACAAATATTTGTGCCCTGGAGTTACACACCCGTTCCGACAGACTCGATCGCAATCTATCCAGATGAGAACACGTTCTCTTCCGACTAGACCACGCTGGAGTCGCTGTATGTCTCAAATTTGGTTCCTTTATTTATAGTTAGTATTTTTGGTGAATTAATTGATTTGTTTTAATTTTTTATTGACTTAGGAAAAACGATTTGGGGAGTTGGTGGGGGGGGGGAGGGGGAGGGGGGGGTTGTGTGTGTAATGGATTGTTGAGATCGTGGTAGGTTAGTATTTATCTAGTTGTGTTCACCTAGTTGTGCTTGCGAGGGTTGAGCTCTACTCTTTCGGCCCGCCTCTCAACTGTTAATCAATCAATTATTACTAACTAATAAAAAATATTCCACACAAACACACCCAGGAAGCAGCCCGTAACAGCTGTCTAACGCCCAGGTACATATTTACTGATAGGTAACAGGGGCATCAGAATGATAGAAACTCTGCTGATTTCCGTTTGTTCCATCACCGTGGGATCGAATGAGCTACGATTACGAGTCGAGAGCGACGTCCACTCAGCTATAAAGCCCCCTAGTTTGTGTATTGGTGCAAAAGATAATTTGGGAGAGGTTAAGGGAAAGGAATGATGTTTGGTGGCTTTGAAAGCTTTGGATGGGAGGGGGGTTGGCAGTTATGAATTAAAATTGTTAATTATTTAAGATAGGATATATATGCAAAAGACGTTGCGACATATAGTAAGAAAAGTGTTTCTGACTGAGGTTAGGTACTGTGTGATTGACTTGTATGTTAGGAAAAAGAACACTTATTAGAAACTTGGATAATCTTTTGAAATGTTCCTTAGCAAATAGTTGTAAATTATTGTGTAAAAGGCCTATGGTTACCTTACCCTAAACAAACACACGTGAGCACAATTAGTCCACGGGATTCAGAGAGAGTGAGAGTGAACAGCGAAATAGTAACAAAAAATGTGACAATGAGGGGAAACTATGACATTCAAACGTTAACCATATAAATTACAGTAACACTAACCGAGCGTCCACATACATATTCCAATCAATTTACATAAATAAACATTCACTAATATATTCCTTTAAAATGGACACACGCAGATAGTTGCAGTACACATGTCAGTTCAATTACTGGTACACATAAACACTCATAGCTGGACGTGTCTGTCCATCTTGACAATAGTAGACATGTAACAAAAAATGTGACAATAATGGGAAACCATGTCATTCAAACGTATAAATGTTAACCATATAAATTACAGTAACACTAATCGCGCGCACACGTACATATGTCAATCAATTTACATAAATACACATTCACTAATGTGTACCTTTAAAATGGACACATACAGATAATTACCGTACACATGTCAGTTCAATTACAGGTACACATACACACACATAGCTTCACGTGTCTGTCGGTCTTGACAGACACGTGAAGTCGGTTGTCGGTCATGTGTACACATGGATACGCACACAAAACAGTCCATTATCAATTAATGTGTGTGTGTGTGTGTGTGTATTTATTTTCTCCTTGTATTTACTATATGTATCTGCAGAATCGAGTTATTAGCTCTTGGACCCCGCCTATCAAATATATGTATTTTTCCTTTTTTTATATCTACTACATCTATTTCTCTCTAACACACACACACACACACACACACAAACTGGAGGCCTACCGTCTAAACGGAGAGAGTTCGTTGGTTATAATCCAATGGTCCCATATCGAATCTCAGTTGATGCAATAGCAAATCGACAGATATTCTTTAACCTAATTCGCCTGTTCACCAACTCCCCTCCGACCGGGGAGCCAGTCGGCCGAGCGGACAGCACACTGGACACTGGACTTGTGATCGAGTGGTCCCGGGTTCGATTCCGGGCGCTGCCGAGAAACAATGGGCAGAGTTTCTTTCACCCTGTGCCTCTGTTACCTTGCAGTAAAACAGGTACCTGGGTGTTAGTCAGCTGTCACGGGCTGCTTCCTGGGGGTGGAGGCCTGGTCGAGGACCGGACCGCGGGGACACTAAAGCCCCGAAATCATCTCAAGAAGAACCTCAAGAGATAAGCACAAAGGAATCCATCAATGGATCCATCTATCTATCTACTTATATCTGTCAATCCATCAATCTATCTTCCCATAAACCAACCATTTATCATTATATACATTTATATTCCATTTATCCGTCCATCAACTCTTCTGTCTATCCATCCATCTACTCATATGTTTTTCCATCCATCAGATAGACGGATGCATCTATGCATCCGTCTATCCGTCAATGTATATATTTAGCAATCAATGTAAACATCCATCTATCTACTTATATAAATTTTCCTTTAATCCCTGTTTCACCTGCACCACTCCCCCTGTTCCCCCATCCCCATCCCTGTTTCACCTGCACCACTCCCCCTGTTCCCCCATCCCCATCCCTGTTTCACCTGCACCACTTCCCCTGTTCCCCCATCCCCATCCCTGTTTCACCTGCACCACTCCCCCTGTTCCCCCATCTCCATCCCTGTTTCACCTGCACCACTCCCTCTGTTTCTCCCTCTTCATCCCTGTTTCACCTGCACCACTCCCTCTGTTTCTCCCTCTTCATCCCTGTTTCACCTGCACCACTCCCCCCTGTTTCTCCCTCTTCATCCCTGTTTCATATGCACCACTCCCCCTGTTCCCCCATCCCCATCCCTGTTTCACCTGTACAGCACCCCCTGTTCCCCCCTCTTTCTCCCTGTTTCACCTGCACCACTCCCCCCTGTTCCCTCTCTTCATTCCACCTCTAAATCCCGTATCCTTCCCCCCCCCCCCACCACCTTTGCACCTCTTCCTTTAACTTAAATCAGGACCAATAAACTACTTTATGTGTTTAATTTAGGTTTTTTCTATGTACGAAAAAGTCTTCAGCCATCTCAAGCATTATTTTACAATTAACTTTAATTAAATTGATAGGGGGGGGGAGTGATAAGAATAATTAATAATTATTTCTAAATCCTTTAGCTAAAGTCAACACTGACCAACCTATGCCCGTTCCCTACCTCAGACCATTCCCTCTACAAATACATTAATTTAGTAATAATAAGCCTTAATAATATATTAATAAATAAATTTTAAAATAAATCTGTGTATGGCTGCAGCCTCCAGCATGTGGCCTCATTACATAGACAGACATTCTCTTTATATATATATATATATATATATATATATATATATATATATATATATATATATATATATATATATATATATATATATATATATATATCAATTTACATAAATAAATATTCACTAATACATTCCTTTAAAATTGACACAAGCGGATTAAGGCGTCCTGTACATACCAGTTGCATTGCTCCTTTCAGTATGGGTTCGAGTCACTTCTGGCATGTGAGTTTTCAGTTGCATATAGTCCTGGGGACCATTAAGGCTTGTTCCCATGTATATATATATATATATATATATATATATATATATATATATATATATATATATATATATATATATATATATTATATATATATATATATATATATATATATATATATATATATATATTTAAAAAATCTGTCATATTTGTAAATTAAATAATTAATATTTAATTATTAAATTTAATTTAATTTGTTTTATTAATATAATTATTTAATAATTTAATAAAATAATATTTTATTAAAAAAAATTAATTTGATTACTTATTTAATAAAATTAAATAATAAATAATAAATTAAATATTGATATATACTTGTGTGTCCAGGAGGCCATCTGTGTCCGCTCAGATGGTCTCCCTTATCACAGTTTGTGTCTATGGATGTGTGTCTGTGTATATCCCTGTGAGTGTCCGGGCGAGTGTGTGTGAGTGTGAGTGTCCGGGTGCGTGTGTGTCCGGTTATACGTGTGGGTCCAGGAGGCCATCTGTGTCCCCTCAGATGGTCTCCTTTATCACAGTCTATGGGAGTGTGTGAGTGTCAGTGCCCCTGTGAGTGTTCGGGTGAGGGTGTGTGTTTGAGTGTCCGGGTTTATGTGAGGTTTGGTTCCAGGGAAACATCCTTCCCCCCCCCCCTTCCCATATCTCCTCCCTTATTCCCACCGTGGGTTCGAATCCCAGGTGATTAGACCTGCTCTAGGTCCATGGATCCAAGGTATCCATCCGTGGGCCCAACGGATTTCACCCCTTCCCCACTTTCCAAGGGCCAGGCCAATTCCAGCTATCCAGGGAACCTGTCGAAACAGAGGCAGCTACAGGAGGGAACACACAAATATTTGTGCCCTGGAGTTACACACCCGTTCCGACAGACTCGATCGCAATCTATCCAGATGAGAACACGTTCTCTTCCGACTAGACCACGCTGGAGTCGCTGTATGTCTCAAATTTGGTTCCTTTATTTATAGTTAGTATTTTTGGTGAATTAATTGATTTGTTTTAATTTTTTATTGACTTAGGAAAAACGATTTGGGGAGTTGGTGGGGGGGGGGAGGGGGAGGGGGGGGTTGTGTGTGTAATGGATTGTTGAGATCGTGGTAGGTTAGTATTTATCTAGTTGTGTTCACCTAGTTGTGCTTGCGAGGGTTGAGCTCTACTCTTTCGGCCCGCCTCTCAACTGTTAATCAATCAATTATTACTAACTAATAAAAAATATTCCACACAAACACACCCAGGAAGCAGCCCGTAACAGCTGTCTAACGCCCAGGTACATATTTACTGATAGGTAACAGGGGCATCAGAATGATAGAAACTCTGCTGATTTCCGTTTGTTCCATCACCGTGGGATCGAATGAGCTACGATTACGAGTCGAGAGCGACGTCCACTCAGCTATAAAGCCCCCTAGTTTGTGTATTGGTGCAAAAGATAATTTGGGAGAGGTTAAGGGAAAGGAATGATGTTTGGTGGCTTTGAAAGCTTTGGATGGGAGGGGGGTTGGCAGTTATGAATTAAAATTGTTAATTATTTAAGATAGGATATATATGCAAAAGACGTTGCGACATATAGTAAGAAAAGTGTTTCTGACTGAGGTTAGGTACTGTGTGATTGACTTGTATGTTAGGAAAAAGAACACTTATTAGAAACTTGGATAATCTTTTGAAATGTTCCTTAGCAAATAGTTGTAAATTATTGTGTAAAAGGCCTATGGTTACCTTACCCTAAACAAACACACGTGAGCACAATTAGTCCACGGGATTCAGAGAGAGTGAGAGTGAACAGCGAAATAGTAACAAAAAATGTGACAATGAGGGGAAACTATGACATTCAAACGTTAACCATATAAATTACAGTAACACTAACCGAGCGTCCACATACATATTCCAATCAATTTACATAAATAAACATTCACTAATATATTCCTTTAAAATGGACACACGCAGATAGTTGCAGTACACATGTCAGTTCAATTACTGGTACACATAAACACTCATAGCTGGACGTGTCTGTCCATCTTGACAATAGTAGACATGTAACAAAAAATGTGACAATAATGGGAAACCATGTCATTCAAACGTATAAATGTTAACCATATAAATTACAGTAACACTAATCGCGCGCACACGTACATATGTCAATCAATTTACATAAATACACATTCACTAATGTGTACCTTTAAAATGGACACATACAGATAATTACCGTACACATGTCAGTTCAATTACAGGTACACATACACACACATAGCTTCACGTGTCTGTCGGTCTTGACAGACACGTGAAGTCGGTTGTCGGTCATGTGTACACATGGATACGCACACAAAACAGTCCATTATCAATTAATGTGTGTGTGTGTGTGTGTGTATTTATTTTCTCCTTGTATTTACTATATGTATCTGCAGAATCGAGTTATTAGCTCTTGGACCCCGCCTATCAAATATATGTATTTTTCCTTTTTTTATATCTACTACATCTATTTCTCTCTAACACACACACACACACACACACACAAACTGGAGGCCTACCGTCTAAACGGAGAGAGTTCGTTGGTTATAATCCAATGGTCCCATATCGAATCTCAGTTGATGCAATAGCAAATCGACAGATATTCTTTAACCTAATTCGCCTGTTCACCAACTCCCCTCCGACCGGGGAGCCAGTCGGCCGAGCGGACAGCACACTGGACACTGGACTTGTGATCGAGTGGTCCCGGGTTCGATTCCGGGCGCTGCCGAGAAACAATGGGCAGAGTTTCTTTCACCCTGTGCCTCTGTTACCTTGCAGTAAAACAGGTACCTGGGTGTTAGTCAGCTGTCACGGGCTGCTTCCTGGGGGTGGAGGCCTGGTCGAGGACCGGACCGCGGGGACACTAAAGCCCCGAAATCATCTCAAGAAGAACCTCAAGAGATAAGCACAAAGGAATCCATCAATGGATCCATCTATCTATCTACTTATATCTGTCAATCCATCAATCTATCTTCCCATAAACCAACCATTTATCATTATATACATTTATATTCCATTTATCCGTCCATCAACTCTTCTGTCTATCCATCCATCTACTCATATGTTTTTCCATCCATCAGATAGACGGATGCATCTATGCATCCGTCTATCCGTCAATGTATATATTTAGCAATCAATGTAAACATCCATCTATCTACTTATATAAATTTTCCTTTAATCCCTGTTTCACCTGCACCACTCTCCCTGTTCCCCCATCCCCATCCCTGTTTCACCTGCACCACTCCCCCTGTTCCCCCATCCCCATCCCTGTTTCACCTGCACCACTTCCCCTGTTCCCCCATCCCCATCCCTGTTTCACCTACACCACTCCCCCTGTTCCCCCATCTCCATCCCTGTTTCACCTGCACCACTCCCTCTGTTTCTCCCTCTTCATCCCTGTTTCACCTGCACCACTCCCTCTGTTTCTCCCTCTTCATCCCTGTTTCACCTGCATAACTCCCCCCTGTTTCTCCCTCTTCATCCCTGTTTCATATGCACCACTCCCCCTGTTCCCCCATCCCCATCCCTGTTTCACCTGTACAGCACCCCCTGTTCCCCCCTCTTCCTCCCTGTTTCACCTGCACCACTCCCCCCTGTTCCCTCTCTTCATTCCACCTCTAAATCCCGTATCCTTCCCCCCCCCCACCACCTTTGCACCTCTTCCTTTAACTTAAATCAGGACCAATAAACTACTTTATGTGTTTAATTTAGGTTTTTTCTATGTACGAAAAAGTCTTCAGCCATCTCAAGCATTATTTTACAATTAACTTTAATTAAATTGGTAGGGGGGGGGAGTGATAAGAATAATTAATAATTATTTCTAAATCCTTTAGCTAAAGTCAACACTGACCAACCTATGCCCGTTCCCTACCTCAGACCATTCCCTCTACAAATACATTAATTTAGTAATAATAAGCCTTAATAATATATTAATAAATAAATTTTAAAATAAATCTGTGTATGGCTGCAGCCTCCAGCATGTGGCCTCATTACATAGACAGACATTCTCTTTATATATATATATATATATATATATATATATATATATATATATATATATATATATATATAATATATCAATTTACATAAATAAATATTCACTAATACATTCCTTTAAAATTGACACAAGCGGATTAAGGCGTCCTGTACATACCAGTTGCATTGCTCCTTTCAGTATGGGTTCGAGTCACTTCTGGCATGTGAGTTTTCAGTTGCATATAGTCCTGGGGACCATTAAGGCTTGTTCCCATGTATATATATATATATATATATATATATATATATATATATATATATATATATATATATATATATATATATATATATATATAAATATATATATACATATATATATATATATATATATATATATATATATATATATATTTAAAAAATCTGTCATATTTGTAAATTAAATAATTAATATTTAATTATTAAATTTAATTTAATTTGTTTTATTAATATAATTATTTAATAATTTAATAAAATAATATTTTATTAAAAAAAATTAATTTGATTACTTATTTAATAAAATTAAATAATAAATAATAAATTAAATATTGATATATACTTGTGTGTCCAGGAGGCCATCTGTGTCCGCTCAGATGGTCTCCCTTATCACAGTTTGTGTCTATGGATGTGTGTCTGTGTATATCCCTGTGAGTGTCCGGGCGAGTGTGTGTGAGTGTGAGTGTCCGGGTGCGTGTGTGTCCGGTTATACGTGTGGGTCCAGGAGGCCATCTGTGTCCCCTCAGATGGTCTCCTTTATCACAGTCTATGGGAGTGTGTGAGTGTCAGTGCCCCTGTGAGTGTTCGGGTGAGGGTGTGTGTTTGAGTGTCCGGGTTTATGTGAGGTTTGGTTCCAGGGAAACATCCTTCCCCCCCCCCTTCCCATATCTCCTCCCTTATTCCCACCGTGGGTTCGAATCCCAGGTGATTAGACCTGCTCTAGGTCCATGGATCCAAGGTATCCATCCGTGGGCCCAACGGATTTCACCCCTTCCCCACTTTCCAAGGGCCAGGCCAATTCCAGCTATCCAGGGAACCTGTCGAAACAGAGGCAGCTACAGGAGGGAACACACAAATATTTGTGCCCTGGAGTTACACACCCGTTCCGACAGACTCGATCGCAATCTATCCAGATGAGAACACGTTCTCTTCCGACTAGACCACGCTGGAGTCGCTGTATGTCTCAAATTTGGTTCCTTTATTTATAGTTAGTATTTTTGGTGAATTAATTGATTTGTTTTAATTTTTTATTGACTTAGGAAAAACGATTTGGGGAGTTGGTGGGGGGGGGGAGGGGGAGGGGGGGGTTGTGTGTGTAATGGATTGTTGAGATCGTGGTTAGGTTAGTATTTATCTAGTTGTGTTCACCTAGTTGTGCTTGCGAGGGTTGAGCTCTACTCTTTCGGCCCGCCTCTCAACTGTTAATCAATCAATTATTACTAACTAATAAAAAATATTCCACACAAACACACCCAGGAAGCAGCCCGTAACAGCTGTCTAACGCCCAGGTACATATTTACTGATAGGTAACAGGGGCATCAGAATGATAGAAACTCTGCTGATTTCCGTTTGTTCCATCACCGTGGGATCGAATGAGCTACGATTACGAGTCGAGAGCGACGTCCACTCAGCTATAAAGCCCCCTAGTTTGTGTATTGGTGCAAAAGATAATTTGGGAGAGGTTAAGGGAAAGGAATGATGTTTGGTGGCTTTGAAAGCTTTGGATGGGAGGGGGGTTGGCAGTTATGAATTAAAATTGTTAATTATTTAAGATAGGATATATATGCAAAAGACGTTGCGAGCTATAGTAAGAAAAGTGTTTCTGACTGAGGTTAGGTACTGTGTGATTGACTTGTATGTTAGGAAAAAGAACACTTATTAGAAACTTAGATAATCTTTTGAAATGTTCCTTAGCAAATAGTTGTAAATTATTGTGTAAAAGGCCTATGGTTACCTTACCCTAAACAAACACACGTGAGCACAATTAGTCCACGGGATTCAGAGAGAGTGAGAGTGAACAGCGAAATAGTAACAAAAAATGTGACAATGAGGGGAAACTATGACATTCAAACGTTAACCATATAAATTACAGTAACACTAACCGAGCGTCCACATACATATTCCAATCAATTTACATAAATAAACATTCACTAATATATTCCTTTAAAATGGACACACGCAGATAGTTGCAGTACACATGTCAGTTCAATTACTGGTACACATAAACACTCATAGCTGGACGTGTCTGTCCATCTTGACAATAGTAGACATGTAACAAAAAATGTGACAATAATGGGAAACCATGTCATTCAAACGTATAAATGTTAACCATATAAATTACAGTAACACTAATCGCGCGCACACGTACATATGTCAATCAATTTACATAAATACACATTCACTAATGTGTACCTTTAAAATGGACACATACAGATAATTACCGTACACATGTCAGTTCAATTACAGGTACACATACACACACATAGCTTCACGTGTCTGTCGGTCTTGACAGACACGTGAAGTCGGTTGTCGGTCATGTGTACACATGGATACGCACACAAAACAGTCCATTATCAATTAATGTGTGTGTGTGTGTGTGTATTTATTTTCTCCTTGTATTTACTATATGTATCTGCAGAATCGAGTTATTAGCTCTTGGACCCCGCCTATCAAATATATGTATTTTTCCTTTTTTTATATCTACTACATCTATTTCTCTCTAACACACACACACACACACACACAAACTGGAGGCCTACCGTCTAAACGGAGAGAGTTCGTTGGTTATAATCCAATGGTCCCATATCGAATCTCAGTTGATGCAATAGCAAATCGACAGATATTCTTTAACCTAATTCGCCTGTTCACCAACTCCCCTCCGACCGGGGAGCCAGTCGGCCGAGCGGACAGCACACTGGACACTGGACTTGTGATCGAGTGGTCCCGGGTTCGATTCCGGGCGCTGCCGAGAAACAATGGGCAGAGTTTCTTTCACCCTGTGCCTCTGTTACCTTGCAGTAAAACAGGTACCTGGGTGTTAGTCAGCTGTCACGGGCTGCTTCCTGGGGGTGGAGGCCTGGTCGAGGACCGGACCGCGGGGACACTAAAGCCCCGAAATCATCTCAAGAAGAACCTCAAGAGATAAGCACAAAGGAATCCATCAATGGATCCATCTATCTATCTACTTATATCTGTCAATCCATCAATCTATCTTCCCATAAACCAACCATTTATCATTATATACATTTATATTCCATTTATCCGTCCATCAACTCTTCTGTCTATCCATCCATCTACTCATATGTTTTTCCATCCATCAGATAGACGGATGCATCTATGCATCCGTCTATCCGTCAATGTATATATTTAGCAATCAATGTAAACATCCATCTATCTACTTATATAAATTTTCCTTTAATCCCTGTTTCACCTGCACCACTCCCCCTGTTCCCCCATCCCCATCCCTGTTTCACCTGCACCACTCCCCCTGTTCCCCCATCCCCATCCCTGTTTCACCTGCACCACTTCCCCTGTTCCCCCATCCCCATCCCTGTTTCACCTAGCACCACTCCCCCTGTTCCCCCATCTCCATCCCTGTTTCACCTGCACCACTCCCTCTGTTTCTCCCTCTTCATCCCTGTTTCACCTGCACCACTCCCTCTGTTTCTCCCTCTTCATCCCTGTTTCACCTGCACCACTCCCCCCTGTTTCTCCCTCTTCATCCCTGTTTCATATGCACCACTCCCCCTGTTCCCCCATCCCCATCCCTGTTTCACCTGTACAGCACCCCCTGTTCCCCCCTCTTCCTCCCTGTTTCACCTGCACCACTCCCCCCTGTTCCCTCTCTTCATTCCACCTCTAAATCCCGTATCCTTCCCCCCCCCCCACCACCTTTGCACCTCTTCCTTTAACTTAAATCAGGACCAATAAACTACTTTATGTGTTTAATTTAGGTTTTTTCTATGTACGAAAAAGTCTTCAGCCATCTCAAGCATTATTTTACAATTAACTTTAATTAAATTGGTAGGGGGGGGGGAGTGATAAGAATAATTAATAATTATTTCTAAATCCTTTAGCTAAAGTCAACACTGACCAACCTATGCCCGTTCCCTACCTCAGACCATTCCCTCTACAAATACATTAATTTAGTAATAATAAGCCTTAATAATATATTAATAAATAAATTTTAAAATAAATCTGTGTATGGCTGCAGCCTCCAGCATGTGGCCTCATTACATAGACAGACATTCTCTTTATATATATATATATATATATATATATATATATATATATATATATATATATATATATATATATATATATATATATCATTTACATAAATAAATATTCACTAATACATTCCTTTAAAATTGACACAAGCGGATTAAGGCGTCCTGTACATACCAGTTGCATTGCTCCTTTCAGTATGGGTTCGAGTCACTTCTGGCATGTGAGTTTTCAGTTGCATATAGTCCTGGGGACCATTAAGGCTTGTTCCCATGTATATATATATATATATATATATATATATATATATATATATATATATATATATATATATATATATAATATATATATATATATATATATATATATATATATATATATATATATATATATATTAAAATTGTCATATTTGTAAATTAAATAATAAATATTTAATTATTAAATTTAATTTAATTTGTTTTATTAATATAATTATTTAATAATTTAATAAAATAATAATTTATTAAAAAAAATTAATTTGATTACTTATTTAATAAAATTAAATAATAAATAATAAATTAAATATTGATATATACTTGTGTGTCCAGGAGGCCATCTGTGTCCCCTCAGATGGTCTCCCTTATCACAGTTTGTGTCTATGGATGTGTGTCTGTGTATATCCCTGTGAGTGTCCGGGCGAGTGTGTGTGAGTGTGAGTGTCCGGGTGCGTGTGTGTCCGGTTATACCGTGTGGGTCCAGGAGGCCATCTGTGTCCCCTCAGATGGTCTCCTTTATCACAGTCTATGGGAGTGTGTGAGTGTGAGTGCCCCTGTGAGTGTTCGGGTGAGGGTGTGTGTGTGAGTGTCCGGGTTTATGTGAGGTTTGGTTCCAGGGAAACATCCTTCCCCCCACCCTTCCCATATCTCCTCCCTTATTCCCACCGTGGGTTCGAATCCCAGGTGATTAGACCTGCTCTAGGTCCATGGATCCAAGGTATCCATCCGTGGGCCCAACGGATTTCACCCCTTCCCCACTTTCCAAGGGCCAGGCCAATTCCAGCTATCCAGGGAACCTGTCGAAACAGAGGCAGCTACAGGAGGGAACACACAAATATTTGTGCCCTGCAGTTACACACCCGTTCCGACAGACTCGATCGCAATCTATCCAGATGAGAACACGTTCTCTTCCGACTAGACCACGCTGGAGTCGCTGTATGTCTCAAATTTGGTTCCTTTATTTATAGTTAGTATTTTTGGTGAATTAATTGATTTGTTTTAATTTTTTATTGACTTAGGAAAAACGATTTGGGGAGTTGGTGGGGGGGGGGGGAGGGGGAGGGGGGGTTGTGTGTGTGATTGTTGAGATCGTGGTTGGTTAGTATTTATCTAGTTGTGTTCACCTAGTTATGCTTGCGAGGGTTGAGCTCTACTCTTTCGGCCCGCCTCTCAACTGTTAATCAATCAATTATTACTAACTAATAAAAAACATTCCACACAAACACACCCAGGAAGCAGCCCGTAACAGCTGTCTAACGCCCAGGTACATATTTACTGATAGGTAACAGGGGCATCAGAATGATAGAAAGCTCTGCTGATTTCCGTTTGTTCCATCACCGTGGGATCGAATGAGCTACGATTACGAGTCGAGAGCGACGTCCACTCAGCTATAAAGCCCCCTAGTTTGTGTATTGGTGCAAAAGATAATTTGGGAGAGGTTAAGGGAAAGGAATGATGTTTGGTGGCTTTGAAAGCTTTGGATGGGAGGGGGGTTGGCAGTTATGAATTAAAATTGTTAATTATTTAAGATAGGATATATATGCAAAAGACGTTGCGAGCTATAGTAAGAAAAGTGTTTCTGACTGAGGTTAGGTACTGTGTGATTGACTTGTATGTTAGGAAAAAGAACACTTATTAGAAACTTAGATAATCTTTTGAAATGTTCCTTAGCAAATAGTTGTAAATTATTGTGTAAAAGGCCTATGGTTACCTTACCCTAAACAAACACACGTGAGCACAATTAGTCCACGGGATTCAGAGAGAGTGAGAGTGAACAGCGAAATAGTAACAAAAAATGTGACAATGAGGGGAAACTATGACATTCAAACGTTAACCATATAAATTACAGTAACACTAACCGAGCGTCCACATACATATTCCAATCAATTTACATAAATAAACATTCACTAATATATTCCTTTAAAATGGACACACGCAGATAGTTGCAGTACACATGTCAGTTCAATTACTGGTACACATAAACACTCATAGCTGGACGTGTCTGTCCATCTTGACAATAGTAGACATGTAACAAAAAATGTGACAATAATGGGAAACCATGTCATTCAAACGTATAAATGTTAACCATATAAATTACAGTAACACTAATCGCGCGCACACGTACATATGTCAATCAATTTACATAAATACACATTCATTAATGTGTACCTTTAAAATGGACACATACAGATAATTACCGTACACATGTCAGTTCAATTACAGGTACACATACACACACATAGCTTCACGTGTCTGTCGGTCTTGACAGACACGTGAAGTCGGTTGTCGGTCATGTGTACACATGGATACGCACACAAAACAGTCCATTATCAATTAATGTGTGTGTGTGTGTGTGTGTATTTATTTTCTCCTTGTATTTACTATATGTATCTGCAGAATCGAGTTATTAGCTCTTGGACCCCGCCTATCAAATATATGTATTTTTCCTTTTTTTATATCTACTACATCTATTTCTCTCTAACACACACACACACCACAAACTGGAGGCCTACCGTCTAAACGGAGAGAGTTCGTTGGTTATAATCCAATGGTCCCATATCGAATCTCAGTTGATGCAATAGCAAATCGACAGATATTCTTTAACCTAATTCGCCTGTTCACCAACTCCCCTCCGACCGGGGAGCCAGTCGGCCGAGCGGACAGCACACTGGACACTGGACTTGTGATCGAGTGGTCCCGGGTTCGATTCCGGGCGCTGCCGAGAAACAATGGGCAGAGTTTCTTTCACCCTGTGCCTCTGTTACCTTGCAGTAAAACAGGTACCTGGGTGTTAGTCAGCTGTCACGGGCTGCTTCCTGGGGGTGGAGGACTGGTCGAGGACCGGACCGCGGGGACACTAAAGCCCCGAAATCATCTCAAGAAGAACCTCAAGAGATAATCACAAAGGAATCCATCAATGGATCCATCTATCTATCTACTTATATCTGTCAATCCATCAATCTATCTTCCCATAAACCAACCATTTATCATTATATAAATTATATTCCATTTATCCGTCCATCAACTCTTCTGTCTATCCATCCATCTACTCATATGTTTTTCCATCCATCAGATAGACGGATGCATCTATGCATCCGTCTATCCGTCAATGTATATATTTAGCAATCAATGTAAACATCCATCTATCTACTTATATAAATTTTCCTTTAATCCCTGTTTCACCTGCACCACTCCCCCTGTTCCCCCATCCCCATCCCTGTTTCACCTGCACCACTCCCCCTGTTCCCCCATCCCCATCCCTGTTTCACCTGCACCACTTCCCCTGTTCCCCCATCCCCATCCCTGTTTCACCTGCACCACTCCCCCTGTTCCCCCATCTCCATCCCTGTTTCACCTGCACCACTCCCTCTGTTTCTCCCTCTTCATCCCTGTTTCACCTGCACCACTCCCTCTGTTTCTCCCTCTTCATCCCTGTTTCACCTGCACCACTCCCCCCTGTTTCTCCCTCTTCATCCCTGTTTCATATGCACCACTCCCCCTGTTCCCCCATCCCCATCCCTGTTTCACCTGTACAGCACCCCCTGTTCCCCCCTCTTCCTCCCTGTTTCACCTGCACCACTCCCCCCTGTTCCCTCTCTTCATTCCACCTCTAAATCCCGTATCCTTCCCCCCCCCCCCACCACCTTTGCACCTCTTCCTTTAACTTAAATCAGGACCAATAAACTACTTTATGTGTTTAATTTAGTTTTTTTCTATGTACGAAAAAGTCTTCAGCCATCTCAAGCATTATTTTACAATTAACTTTAATTAAATTGGTAGGGGGGGGGGAGTGATAAGAATAATTAATAATTATTTCTAAATCCTTTAGCTAAAGTCACACTGACCAACCTATGCCCGTTCCTACCTCAGACCATTCCCTCTACAAATACATTAATTTAGTAATAATAAGCCTTAATAATATATTAATAAATAAATTTTAAAATAAATCTGTGTATGGCTGCAGCTTCCAGCATGTGGCCTCATTACATAGACAGACATTCTCTTTATATATATATATATATATATATATATATATATATATATATATATATATATATATATATATATATATATATATATATATTTACATAAATAAATATTCACTAATACATTCCTTTAAAATTGACACAAGCGGATTAAGGCGTCCTGTACATACCAGTTGCATTGCTCCTTTCAGTATGGGTTCGAGTCACTTCTGGCATGTGAGTTTTCAGTTGCATATAGTCCTGGGGACCATTAAGGCTTGTTCCCATGTATATATATATATATATATATATATATATATATATATATATATATATATATATATATATATATATATATATATATAATATATATATATATATATATATATATATATATATATATATATATATATATATTTAAAAAAATTGTCATATTTGTAAATTAAATAATAAATATTTAATTATTAAATTTAATTTAATTTGTTTTATTAATATAATTATTTAATAATTTAATAAAATAATAATTTATTAAAAAAAATTAATTTGATTACTTATTTAATAAAATTAAATAATAAATAATAAATTAAATATTGATATATACTTGTGTGTCCAGGAGGCCATCTGTGTCCCCTCAGATGGTCTCCCTTATCACAGTTTGTGTCTATGGATGTGTGTCTGTGTATATCCCTGTGAGTGTCCGGGCGAGTGTGTGTGAGTGTGAGTGTCCGGGTGCGTGTGTGTCCGGTTATACCTGTGGGTCCAGGAGGCCATCTGTGTCCCCTCAGATGGTCTCCTTTATCACAGTCTATGGGAGTGTGTGAGTGTGAGTGCCCCTGTGAGTGTTCGGGTGAGGGTGTGTGTGTGAGTGTCCGGGTTTATGTGAGGTTTGGTTCCAGGGAAACATCCTTCCCCCCACCCTTCCCATATCTCCTCCCTTATTCCCACCGTGGGTTCGAATCCCAGGTGATTAGACCTGCTCTAGGTCCATGGATCCAAGGTATCCATCCGTGGGCCCAACGGATTTCACCCCTTCCCCACTTTCCAAGGGCCAGGCCAATTCCAGCTATCCAGGGAACCTGTCGAAACAGAGGCAGCTACAGGAGGGAACACACAAATATTTGTGCCCTGCAGTTACACACCCGTTCCGACAGACTCGATCGCAATCTATCCAGATGAGAACACGTTCTCTTCCGACTAGACCACGCTGGAGTCGCTGTATGTCTCAAATTTGGTTCCTTTATTTATAGTTAGTATTTTGGTGAATTAATTGATTTGTTTTAATTTTTTATTGACTTAGGAAAAACGATTTGGGGAGTTGGTGGGGGGGGGGGGAGGGGGAGGGGGGGTTGTGTGTGTGATTGTTGAGATCGTGGTTGGTTAGTATTTATCTAGTTGTGTTCACCTAGTTATGCTTGCGAGGGTTGAGCTCTACTCTTTCGGCCCGCCTCTCAACTGTTAATCAATCAATTATTACTAACTAATAAAAAACATTCCACACAAACACACCCAGGAAGCAGCCCGTAACAGCTGTCTAACGCCCAGGTACATATTTACTGATAGGTAACAGGGGCATCAGAATGATAGAAAGTCTGCTGATTTCCGTTTGTTCCATCACCGTGGGATCGAATGAGCTACGATTACGAGTCGAGAGCGACGTCCACTCAGCTATAAAGCCCCCTAGTTTGTGTATTGGTGCAAAAGATAATTTGGGAGAGGTTAAGGGAAAGGAATGATGTTTGGTGGCTTTGAAAGCTTTGGATGGGAGGGGGGTTGGCAGTTATGAATTAAAATTGTTAATTATTTAAGATAGGATATATATGCAAAAGACGTTGCGAGCTATAGTAAGAAAAGTGTTTCTGACTGAGGTTAGGTACTGTGTGATTGACTTGTATGTTAGGAAAAAGAACACTTATTAGAAACTTAGATAATCTTTTGAAATGTTCCTTAGCAAATAGTTGTAAATTATTGTGTAAAAGGCCTATGGTTACCTTACCCTAAACAAACACACGTGAGCACAATTAGTCCACGGGATTCAGAGAGAGTGAGAGTGAACAGCGAAATAGTAACAAAAAATGTGACAATGAGGGGAAACTATGACATTCAAACGTTAACCATATAAATTACAGTAACACTAACCGAGCGTCCACATACATATTCCAATCAATTTACATAAATAAACATTCACTAATATATTCCTTTAAAATGGACACACGCAGATAGTTGCAGTACACATGTCAGTTCAATTACTGGTACACATAAACACTCATAGCTGGACGTGTCTGTCCATCTTGACAATAGTAGACATGTAACAAAAAATGTGACAATAATGGGAAACCATGTCATTCAAACGTATAAATGTTAACCATATAAATTACAGTAACACTAATCGCGCGCACACGTACATATGTCAATCAATTTACATAAATACACATTCATTAATGTGTACCTTTAAAATGGACACATACAGATAATTACCGTACACATGTCAGTTCAATTACAGGTACACATACACACACATAGCTTCACGTGTCTGTCGGTCTGACAGACACGTGAAGTCGGTTGTCGGTCATGTGTACACATGGATACGCACACAAAACAGTCCATTATCAATTAATGTGTGTGTGTGTGTGTGTGTATTTATTTTCTCCTTGTATTTACTATATGTATCTGCAGAATCGAGTTATTAGCTCTTGGACCCCCGCCTATCAAATATATGTATTTTTCCTTTTTTTATATCTACTACATCTATTTCTCTCTAACACACACACACACACAAACTGGAGGCCTACCGTCTAAACGGAGAGAGTTCGTTGGTTATAATCCAATGGTCCCATATCGAATCTCAGTTGATGCAATAGCAAATCGACAGATATTCTTTAACCTAATTCGCCTGTTCACCAACTCCCCTCCGACCGGGGAGCCAGTCGGCCGAGCGGACAGCACACTGGACACTGGACTTGTGATCGAGTGGTCCCGGGTTCGATTCCGGGCGCTGCCGAGAAACAATGGGCAGAGTTTCTTTCACCCTGTGCCTCTGTTACCTTGCAGTAAAACAGGTACCTGGGTGTTAGTCAGCTGTCACGGGCTGCTTCCTGGGGGTGGAGGACTGGTCGAGGACCGGACCGCGGGGACACTAAAGCCCCGAAATCATCTCAAGAAGAACCTCAAGAGATAATCACAAAGGAATCCATCAATGGATCCATCTATCTATCTACTTATATCTGTCAATCCATCAATCTATCTTCCCATAAACCAACCATTTATCATTATATAAATTATATTCCATTTATCCGTCCATCAACTCTTCTGTCTATCCATCCATCTACTCATATGTTTTTCCATCCATCAGATAGACGGATGCATCTATGCATCCGTCTATCCGTCAATGTATATATTTAGCAATCAATGTAAACATCCATCTATCTACTTATATAAATTTTCCTTTAATCCCTGTTTCACCTGCACCACTCCCCCTGTTCCCCCATCCCCATCCCTGTTTCACCTGCACCACTCCCCCTGTTCCCCCATCCCCATCCCTGTTTCACCTGCACCACTTCCCCTGTTCCCCCATCCCCATCCCTGTTTCACCTGCACCACTCCCCCTGTTCCCCCATCTCCATCCCTGTTTCACCTGCACCACTCCCTCTGTTTCTCCCTCTTCATCCCTGTTTCACCTGCACCACTCCTCTGTTTCTCCCTCTCATCCCTGTTTCACCTGCACCACTCCCCCTGTTTCTCCCTCTTCATCCCTGTTTCATATGCACCACTCCCCCTGTTCCCCCATCCCCATCCCTGTTTCACCTGTACAGCACCCCCTGTTCCCCCCTCTTCCTCCCTGTTTCACCTGCACCACTCCCCCCTGTTCCCTCTCTTCATTCCACCTCTAAATCCCGTATCCTTCCCCCCCCCCACCACCTTTGCACCTCTTCCTTTAACTTAAATCAGGACCAATAAACTACTTTATGTGTTTAATTTAGGTTTTTTTCTATGTACGAAAAGTCTTCAGCCATCTCAAGCATTATTTTACAATTAACTTTAATTAAATTGGTAGGGGGGGGGGAGTGATAAGAATAATTAATAATTATTTCTAATCCTTTAGCTAAAGTCAACACTGACCAACCTATGCCCGTTCCCTACCTCAGACCATTCCCTCTACAAATACATTAATTTAGTAATAATAAGCCTTATAATATATTAATAAATAAATTTTAAAATAAATCTGTGTATGGCTGCAGCTTCCAGCATGTGGCCTCATTACATAGACAGACATTCTCTTTATATATATATATATATATATATATATTATATATATATATATATATATATATATATATATATATATATATATATATATATATTTACATAATAAATATTCACTAATACATTCCTTTAAAATTGACACAAGCGGATTAAGGCGTCCTGTACATACCAGTTGCATTGCTCCTTTCAGTATGGGTTTCGAGTCACTTCTGGCATGTGAGTTTTCAGTTGCATATAGTCCTGGGGACCATTAAGGCTTGTTCCCATGTATATATATATATATATATATATATATATATTATATATATATATATATATAATATATATATATATATATATATAATATATATATATATATATATATATATATAATATATATTATATATATATATTTAAAAAAATTGTCATATTTGTAAATTAAATAATAAATATTTAATTATTAAATTTAATTTAATTTGTTTTATTAATATAATTATTTAATAATTTAATAAAATAATAATTTATTAAAAAAAATTTAATTTGATTACTTATTTAATAAAATTAAATAATAAATAATAAATTAAATATTGATATATACTTGTGTGTCCAGGAGGCCATCTGTGTCCCCTCAGATGGTCTCCCTTATCACAGTTTGTGTCTATGGATGTGTGTCTGTGTATATCCCTGTGAGTGTCCGGGCGAGTGTGTGTGAGTGTGAGTGTCCGGGTGCGTGTGTGTCCGGTTATACCTGTGGGTCCAGGAGGCCATCTGTGTCCCCTCAGATGGTCTCCTTTATCACAGTCTATGGGAGTGTGTGAGTGTGAGTGCCCTGTGAGTGTTCGGGTGAGGGTGTGTGTGTGAGTGTCCGGGTTTATGTGAGGTTTGGTTCCAGGGAAACACCTTCCCCACCCTTCCCTATCTCTCCCTTATTCCCACCGTGGGTTCGAATCCCAGTGATTAGACC